>NC_056761.1:14672500-14972500 GCF_018687715.1 Carya illinoinensis
GTCGAAAATGAACATCTTCAGGGACAAAACAGCGCTTCAAGCAGGAGGTCAAAAATCTACAGAATAGGAGTTCATCAACAGTAGAGATTCTTCATCTACATAGAGTTTCCTTCTTAACTCTTTAATCTTCTCTTTGTATAATTTTTATTATGAATTCCAAAATTATTATGGTTTGTTTTGATTAGATTATGAACTAATTTCTATTACTAAGGCTACGATGTAGCCTCTCCATGACAATCCCGAATATTATTTCATTGTGATCATAATTTTTTCATTCCTTTTGAATATACATCATTGAGTTTAATGATTTCAATTATTTGGCCAATAGTTGAATGATTTGTTGTGCATGTTAATTCGAGAGATAATGCATGTAGTTTAACTTCGTATGATGTATGCCATGAATTGAACGAAAAACAGGAATGTGCCAACGTGATTTGTGCGGCTTTTATGTGAAATATTATTAATCTTAATATGTTCAAATACTTTTAAATTTGCATAGACATATCACGGGTTATCGTAGGTTGAGTAATTCTAATTCTACTTGAGAGAGGGTCTTAGATAAGTTAAAATATTTCGCCGTCAAATAAGATGATAATTGATTGATTGTACGGTTTGAATTTAGGATTGGATTGGTTAGGTGAGTCGGATGACTTAGTGTTTTCTTCTTAGGTGAAATCTTCTTCTTTTCAAGTGTTTGGTCAATTCTTTAGTTGTTGATTTAATTTAATTTGTTGCTTTTTTCTAATTCAAAATCCACAACTTTTCTTGATTTTCAAATAACCTAGAATTAGAACAATTTAAATAGTTAATAGGTAAATAGTTCTCGTGGGTTCTACATCTTTCGTATCATTATATTACTTGGTACGATATCGTACACTTGCAAAATTTCACAACACTACGGTACCAAGAAATGGTACCCAGGTAAGTAATAATCCAAATAGCCTACGAAATGAAAATACATTCATGCAACAACAAATATGCATGCACATGATGAAATATGCATGAGACCCAAAATTCATCATTTTTCTGGAAAATGATTATTTTCCACGCACGCCAAAATCCCATTTTGGCCTAAAACATTTCATTAAAACATTTTCTGCCATTTTTTCCAAAAATGACCTAGTATAAAATCCACTATTTTTCTAGAAAATGGCCATTAACCAACTATTAACTCACTGTAGGTGGGAATCACAGGCGGGATTCTGCTGCCACCCTTACTTACCACCATCCCTACAGTTCTTTTCCACACTAGGGGCACCTTTCAGAGTACTGTAGGTGAGAATCATAGGCGGGACTCTACCACTATCTCTACAGTCTCTCTTTTACTCTTTCAAACTGTTCAATCCATTCATTTCAAACATACCCAAAAATCATTTCTCGCATGAAAATCCAATTTTCATTTACAAATATAAACATGCATGCAATTATGCAATGTATATGACACAATACAAAATCCAACAGCCAACAAATCCCAACATCAACCAACCATACAAACAACTCCGCTCTTCAATCTAACCGACTCTCAATTCCTCTGACTCAACATCTGGCAAAATCAACCAAATCACAAAGTATTTGTTAATGTAAAATATATTTAAATCTTAAAAATTATTTGAAAAATACTTACAATGTTAAAGGCAAATTTTTGAAAGATCAAGCACCCGTTAAATGCCAAAAGCAAGCTCAAAACAAATTCATCAAAAATAACAATTTAAGAGACTGAAAAAGGGGCTCGAAAACAAGTAAATTTTGAAAGGATAAATTTGAAATACAATGGCTGATTTATAAGATGAAGAACATCAAGGATTGTGGCTAAAACAGGGCAACGGTCAGACCAAAACAAAAGGAAATGCAAGGGCATTTCACAAGCTTGAACCACGAAAATACTAAGGAAAAAATTAGAGAGAAACCAAGCTTGAAGGCTCATGGATTTTACTTGCAACAGATGAGAAAAACAAAGAAAGAAAATAAATGAAAGAGAGGAGAAGAAAGGCTCGGTTTTGCCGAAAAATATAGAAAGCAAAGAAAGAGATTAAAATGTAAGCAAATACCAGACGAAAAATAATGGAGGAGCTGCAGCAACAAAAATCTGCAAAAGAAAAAATAAAAGAAACTGAATAGAAGAAGAAGAGGAAGGAGCTGATCGGCGCAGCAGGGGAGAAAGAAAGAAGGAACCAGACTACACCAAACGAAGAAGAATGGAGCTGCACGGCCACCACGAATTGCAAAAGAAAAAGAAAACAAAGTGAAGAGGAAGAAGAAGAGCAGCGGCGTAGGAGAAGGAAACAAGAAGAAACTAAAACAAAAGAAGAGAAAAAACAAAAGAAATGAAATGAAAGAAAAGGAGAAGAAGCAGGGAGAAGCAGCAGCATCAACAAGAAATTGCAAAGGAAAAGAAATGAAAATTGAAATGGAGATGAAGAAGAAGCTGTCGGCACAGCAGGGGTAAGAAGAAGAATTAAAGCCCTAAGGGCACTAGCCTAGATTATGCCACTTAGAAGAAGAAAGGGGAAGGTGAAATGCAACAACGGGCTGGGCTGAAAAGCCCATGGGCTAGGCCTAAAACCAATTGGGTTGGACCCAAAATAGGGAAAAACCCATTAAAAACAAACCCAATCCAAAATAAAAGGGTCTAACAAAGGAAAAAACACAATAAAAATAAATAAAAGTTAAATAAAAACGCTACAACTCAATATTAATAAAATAAAATATTTAAAATTCAACAATAAAATAATTTGAGTTAAAGAGTAATTTAAATGCGAAATAATTATTAATATCAAGAAAGCATATTATTTTAATCTCACAACTTAAAGATCATAAAACAATACCACGAAAAACACATTTAATTTAAAACAATCAAACCATTGATTATAAGAATTTAAATAATCATTTAATAAAAATACACGTAAATACGGAGTATCACATAGGGTTTATTCATAAATGTCAAATTTTGCATCTGAAGCCCACAAGCTAGGCTTAAATATAGCTAAGGACATTTCAAATTTTGAGAATTTTGCTCGAAAAGGATAATTCCCAATTAATGCATAAAAGTAAAATACATAATAAAATAAGTATCTTGTAAAAGATTTGGCCCAAACTAGAGTAGGAATCATCTCCAAAAGTGAAGGAAAAAATAACTTAAATCGAATATCCAAAGGGTAAAATGACTTATTAATGGTCGAAATGGGAACCACCAAGTGTAGCTGGTAACCACAATGTGCACGCCGAAAGGATCATTCCATATTGGGGTCATATGCGAGATTCTGATAGTCGTAATTAAAGTTACGGCCAAAAAACCAACGCATGCCCAATATTTCCTCAATCTGTGGTATCTTCACATTTTCCTACCATATTTGCACTAATCTCTTTTCTGGAGGTAGTCCAATGCTATCAATGAAGAGTCTGCCAACTCAGCATCGTCATACCCGGATCCCCTAGCATTAGTTGCATTTGATGATCGAATAGGACTCTCATCTCCAATTGAACGCATCGATTCTTGGTGGCCTTGACCGAGCTGCTCTCTTAAAGCATTAAATTTGAATTTGTCTCCATATAAGCTTGGATCTATAATAACGTCATCAATAGTTGTTTGGCCTTCGAGCATGCTTACTACTGCAGACATTGTGGGTCTAAGAGCTGGAGATGGATTCGTACATAGTAAAGCTACTTTGATCATTCTAATTGCTTCCTCCATTTTGAACTCAGAGCCTAACTTTGGATCCACCAGTTCCACTAGATTACCCTTTTGTTGTAGAACAAGAGCCTGAAATATGCACACATGAAATCTTAGCAAATCAATAGACAATAATTATGAAGTGGCCAATTATACACAACATATTGTTTCAATCTTGTTTAGTTTGTATTCAACCAATAGATCATCATCAAGATGACCAGTTTTGGTGCATGGAATAAGTACTGATCAATCTTACCCAATCAAGAAGACATACATAACTTTCATTTGGTCGAAATTTCGTGTTGCTCTTCCCTGCAACAATTTCCAATGCGACAACTCCAAAACTGTAGACATCTGCTTTATATGTTAAAAAACCCCATAATGCATATTCTGGTGCCATGTATCCTCTGCGTGACAAAGATTGCATTATTATGATTAATATTTCAAAGTATATATGAATTAGATCTAAACTACCATATTGAATAAAACCCAACACCTACATAAATGTAGTTACGAAATGATCATATTTTTTCTTTTCTATTTAGCACAAAATTATGCCAACAATAAGGCAATGACAATAGAGTGAAATATTCTTTATATGAAAGATACAAAACTTTGTTGTTGATCAAATGCTGATAACTATTGGAGCTTCATTGGAACTATTATAAAGAGCAAAAAATTTTCATTCTCAAGCAACGTGGGATCCCAAACACCAACTACACTATCACTTATCATTCAATATGGGGTATTACAATCTCTCCCCCTTACATTCTCAACGTCTTCGTCAAGGTTTTCTGTTGTTGGTGGCATGACTCAATTCCTACATTTCTGGTTAGGAAAAGTTCTGATACTATAACGTACTAACGGAGGGCCTAAGTCATATGGCCTATACTCCAAAAGGACTAGTCAATAATATAATTAGAATTCCATTAAAACATTATAAAGAGCAATAATTTCTTCTTCTCAAATAATGTGAATCTCATACACCACTTATCATTATCACTTATCATTTAATATGGGGTATCACGTTGTTAAATCTCTAGAATTTCTTGTCACCATTAGTTTCACTAGAGAAGATTATTGGAATATTTTTAAATGGTAACAACCACAACATAGAAAATCAGATGGTGTATCCCCCCCCCCCCGCTTTTCTCTCCCTCTCTCTCTCTCTCTCTCTCTTCTCTCTCTGTAGTACTCTTCAAGCATAAAAGAAACTTAGAAGATTGTTAATTTGAATATGTTCTATGTCAAGACTACTCGCAATTAATCATGAATACCGATTGAAAATTCCTATAGCTATCAATTTCTCTGCAAGCAAACTTGTGTTGCAAATATAGATAACTAATACATTAAACTTACCAAATATAAAGTCCTAGAGTTTCTATAGCACTTCCATATATAATAGGAACATTTCTAATATGCAGAACCTTTAAATGCTTGGAGATTAACATCTATTCCTGATTAACTCCTAGTTAATCCCTTGGGAGGAAAAATAGAAAAGCAAAATAGAACAAAAATATGCTCCAAATTGAAGAATAGAAGAAAAGATAGAGCATACATGGTTCCAGCAACTCGGGTGCTGATATGGGTTTTTTCCTCTTCATCAAGCTTTGCCAAACCAAAGTCAGAAATCTTTGGGTTAAGCTTCGAATCCAATAGCACATTTGTAGTTTTAATGTCTCTGTGAACAATTTTCAGTGTTGATCCCTCATGCAAGAAAGCCAAGCCTCGTGCAATGCCAATGCATATTTTTTGCCGTGTAGGCCAGTCCAATTTTAATTGGAATTGCTCTAGACCTGCATTTTATTTATTTATTTATTTATTTATTGGTAAAAAGTTGAATGGTGGAGTTCATGTCAACTTGGTTCTTAATATAAAACCATCCGCATTTTTAGGTTCCTATCCTTATTCGACATAAAATACTATATAAAAACATTAAGCATACCAAACAAAGGACGAGCCAGGCTATTGTTTTTCATGTATTCATATACCAAGAAGAGTTGATTTCCTTCAGCACAACCTCCATACAGTCTAACAACATTCCGGTGCTGTAAAGTAGATATCATGCCTATTTCATTCACAAACTCACGATTTGCTTGACTTGATTTTGAAAACAGTTTCTTAACTGCAATTATGGTACCATCTAATAGTATACCCTACATTTCAAAAGAAAAAAAATATGCATATTTAGGTATGTATGTGATAATGTACTAAGAGATGTCTTTAGTTCTGTATCATGGACAGATAAGAGAATTTTTATCAAAAACCTAAATGCATGAAGAATTACGTTTTCGAATACCTTGTATACAGATCCAAAACCACCTTCCCCAATCATGTTTGAAGCATCAAAGTTGTTAGTGGCAGCTTTGATTTGCCTATAAGTGAAAAAACCTGTTTGCAAATCTAATCCTCTCAAGTCTGCGAAAGAAATGAAAAAGGTGAGGCTAGTGATAATATTGTATCTTATAAATGAGTGGAATGATATTTCATTTCTATATATTTTGTCTCTTGATTAGTTAGATGACATAAGAGAGAATGACACCAAACACATGTAATGCAAAGTCATGACCTTGTTGTTTCACTATATTTATTACATCTGCTCAACAATCACAAGTATGCACAAATTCAAAATCCAAGACGTAAAAGGAATTGAGATTCTTTGAATTCTCAGCCCAAATTCGAATAGGTATAGAAACGATGTGTGAGCTCAACATTCATTAATGCCCAAGTGCATGGGTTAATTTCCTAGGTTAGCTTAAAGGTTGCAGGGTCTATCTTGAGTATAAATCTCTCTCCCCGAGTTATACCATGAAATTTAGGCATAGAATGTTAAGGGATGATCTAAACTATGTGAAAGAGATAATCTGATCATTGCATTTCCTCATGTGCCTTTTGGTTCTTGTTACCTTTAAAGCTTGATCATTTTACATATATAAAAGAATGGTATCACAAAAAGTAATTCTCTTGTGAATTTGAGATCATTTCAAATTTGAAATTTGCAATTTCTTCCCTCTCACTCTATTACTTTCTTTGTACATATTTAATTTGTAATGTCCCGGACTGGTTAAGTCTCGATTCCCACATTAGAGGGGTATGAGCTGTCATAGAGATCAGGTGCATGAGTGCCAGGTTTTAGGTTAGTTCTTATTAAGTGGAACTAAGCTTTACAATGAATCCAAGAAATTTCAATTATAATCTTGATTAATGCTTTTGGAGTATAAGCGTAGATACGACGAGTGCTGTCATTTAGTCATTAAAATTTTTATCTAAACCAACCTAGTAATAATGGCATGTGGTGGTGCGGCACTGCAGTGGGATGATTGTGATGAGTAGGGCTGTTTCTCGTCCTATCTGAGCTGGTAGCTGCCTTTGTGACACCCCGTCCCCGGTTAGGGCCGTACAAAATACCGAAAAACTGACCGGAACTAACTCAGACTTGCCGCTGGAGATCGGAACCGGCCAAAACCTGAGTAGAACCAGTCGGCGCACGGTGGATTTTATTCAAAACCGATGTCTAGCGGTTCGGTCCCGGTTTGAACCTGGGCCGGACCGCTGAACCGACTGATGGTTTAAATGTTTTTTTTTTTAAATTATACATATATGAAACGACACTGTTTCACTTAAACTGAAGTGAAAAGGCCTCGTTTTAGGACTTAATATTTGAAAAAAATAATAAAAGGAACGGCGCCGTTTTAACCCTAGGGTTAACACAGCGCATGTTCTCTTCCTCTTCTTCCCCGTTTCTGTTATTTACTTTCAAACATTTAGCCGCCGCTGCCCTCCTCTCTCTCTCACTCTCTCTCTCTCTTTCTCTCTCTCTCAAGGCACACATAGCCACGCAAGGCCACCTCTGTCGCCAGCTCCCTCTCTCTCTCTCTCTCTCTCTCTCTCTCTCTCTAATCTCACCTCGAGGCGTCATATCTCTCTCTCTCTCAAAAATCTCAGTCAAAGCGGCTTCATCGCCCTCTCTCGCTCTCTCTCACGGCGCATACAGCAACCGAAGACGCCGACGAACTGACCGGAGTTACACCGAGATTGAGGACGACAGTTTCCTCCCATTCTTCGACTGGTTTCAGTCGAGATTTATATCATTTTCACCCATCGGTGCGGTTTCGGTTTTGGACGAAAAACCGCACTGATAGGTCGATTTTCACCCCTATCCCCGGTTAGGCAAGAGGCCATTTAGCCCCCCACCATCCGTACCCATGATTTATACACTTCATCTGTCCTCATTGATCAAGCAGACTGATTTTTCACCATCCCGTCCACATATTGGCCCAAAATCAATATCAAAACCACAAAAGTTCCAAAAGTCTCCAAATCGCAAACAAGAAAATCAATACCCAGAAACTCAAGGTCTCTGTTTGCTTGAAACAAAGACCTTTATTTGTTCTTCTTCTTGAGATTAGCTCAGTTCTAATCAAATCTAGTAAAAAAATGGATAATCTATATAAACCAATAGAACGCATAGATCAACTTCAAAAAATATAGATCAACCCCTTTACATGCTGAACTGACAAAAGAAGGAAGATTAGAGCTTTGTTAAATAGAGACCGAGATATAGGAAATGAGAAGAAGAAAGGGGGAGAAGACTTAGAAGAAAGAAGCATATTCGGTTTATGTAAAAGAAAAAATAAGAAGAAAATAAGAAGAGAGAAGAAAGAAAAGAAAGAAGAAGAGCCAAGAACAAAAGAAAGAAAGCTGTGCCAGTTGGTTGAAAGAAAATGAAGACGAAGAGAGAAAGAAAGAAGAGAAAAGGAGAGTAGCAAATGTGGGGGCATTAGATTAGGGTTTAGAAGAAATGTTTGTATATGTAGGGAATTATGGTTATGATATGGGTGGGTGGACGGGTGTTTCATGGACAGAATTTTAACCAACCCAGCACCTGCCCGTTTTGATGAATATGATGATTGTATCTGCCTACCCGCCCGGCTTGACGGGAGGATTTTTTGTTCGTTACCGTAAGGGTGGGTGGGTTGGACCAAGTGGGCCAGGGAACGGGCCCCTGGTGCCCAGCCATAGTGATGGTGGGTGTTATGTGATAGAGGTGCAGTGCAGGTACTAGGCTTTATTACATTGGAAAGAATTCTAATTATAACTTCGAATAATCTTTATAGGGTATAACCACATAGGTGGATAGCACTTTTCTTAGGTCGTAACATACTCTACCTCTACAGTCACTTAGCTGTCCGTCCCTCCTATCTGAAAATATCTTCATTTAGATTTACTATCATAAATGGATCTAGCCTACTCTAATTCATGAGAAGTATTATTCGTTATATTTATTTATATAGCTGCTTTGCAAGTTGGGTACTACAAACAGATGAGTAATTTTCAACTGGGCAAAAAATGTTCGATAACAAAACCTAGGAATTGCAAGAATGCATTAGCCCTTGCAAAATTGCTGTACAAGTACATCTCAACTCAATTCATGCAAATTAATTTGCAATAGTTGAAGAAGACAAATAATAATAATAAGAAACCTATCTGTGTACTATAAATTAAAACAAGCACATATGGATTACCTTTTTCCCTTGATATCCTGTTTCCTATGCAGCCTTTCCACCAAAGAATGCCAAAAATGAGTAATAGCGCCGGTACTAAAGCTCCAGTCACAATGAATATTGTGGTTTTGCCATTATCAGGGGGATTATCTGCAGAATTGAACAACTGGGCCAGCTCCAGTACTCTATCAAATGTGAATTTATTTATTCTTTAGTTTTGTCATCAATCTATTTAGAAGTGTACGTGGACCTAGTTGGGCAGTAAAATTATGATTGTCATATATATTATATATACCCTCAGAAATTATTACCATTTTCTATAGAGATAGCCGATATGAGAGGACCATATGTTCCTCTTGTTGGAGCATTTGTTGTCCCTTTGCCAGCCCAATGAAAGCGGATATGTAAGACTTTGTTACTCACAACTGCTTTAACTTTCTGAACTAAAGGTTTGTCAACCCCTCGTGCAGTATCTTCGATATCAAAATCCTTCAACGCCAATTTTCCCTGTAACAATTAATTCAACTCGATAGATCTGGGTTATCTATATATATGTATGTGTGTGTGTATTGATTTAAATTTCTTACCTGGATATAAACATCAAATATCCGTCTTCCAAGACTGCTAAAAGATCTGTCTCCTCTTATTATTATCTCTGCAAAGTGTAGCGTTACAGTATATCTTCCATTTGCCAAGCAACGCGCATAATACGTGAGAGAAAGAGGAGAGAGGCGTGCAGTTGTGTACAATTCAGGGTTGTTCATTCTGAGTATTGAAGCATTATTTGCTATGTATACAATCGAGCTGATGTTAACATCCCAGAAATTTCCAGTGGAACTGAATCCCCAATTCTCTCCTGCGCAATAAAATTTTGCCGCACCTGCATCGTCCTGATCTGCTTCGTACTTAATGTTTCCAATACTGACTTCCTTTCCACCGCAATTTATATGCACTGAATTCCAGTCTACACATAAACAATATCCTTTTAGTTTAGTAATTTCGGATATATAGAACCACAGATCATTGATTTACTGTTAGATACAAGTTCTTAGAGGATGTACAAGCTGCATGCAAACCCTTTTATAAAAAGTGGGACCTATGAGAAAAAGTAAAGAAGTAAAGCCCAATCCCACTTATTTTGTGGTCTCACTTCAAAATGATTTGCACCAAACTTGCACAGCACAGACCGGAAATAAAAAAATGATTTGTGCAAGTTCATGCAAATCTTGTATAGGTCTTATAATAAAAAGTAGAATTAGATTCTACTCTTTTTTGTGGGACTCGCTAACTTTTTATAAAGGTGCTTATATCCACTACTAGGCTTGCATACCTTTATACCGGGCATTACTCTAAAGAGGAAAGCTTGGCAATTGGATTATTAAAGTATCAGTGTGATCAAAATCTGATTGTAAGGTATAGTTACCTTTTGGACAAGGTTGGTTCTTCGGGCACTCGCCAACTGATCTATATTTGGGTTAAACAGTACAAGAAATGAGCACGCATGAGCTCATGAAAAAGTATAATGGAAACGGGAAAAAGTTGGCAAAATCAAAGTAAAAGGAAATCAAGATGATTATTATTGTAATTAAGTTCACAAGTTTAGACACTTACGAGTCCTGTCCAGAGAAGCTTTCAAATAAATTTCTGATGAAACAAGAAACTAGTCAGCTTAGAAAACCTAGAAATCTTTAAAGATAAGTACAGAATATATAATACCGATCAAGTAGGCTGAAATGGCGAAGTGTTTCTCACAGCGTATCTCGACAAGTTGGTGGCATAGAACTCTCTAAGAAGTTATTGTAAGAAAGATCTAGATCACTGCAAATGGATGTACATAGTTTCCATTAATAACTCTTCATACATTCAAAAATTAAGAAAGAAAGGAAAAAAAATTAATAAAGTTACAGAAATCTGAAGTAGAATTTAAGATGAATTTAAGTACTCATGAGGATCTCTTCGTTTGATCCAGTCCGGAACTGTCCCGTTGAGTAAGTTGCTTGTCAGAAACCTGTTCAAATAGCAAGATAATCTTACGTAAAGATCTGGTTAATTAAAGACAACCAATCAAATGTTAAATTTTCAGGACAGTTACCAATAACTCAATTTACCTTTGAAATTTTCATTATGATCAATTCAGGCTTGGACCAACAAAAATTATCAAGATTTATATAAATCATTACCAACGGAAAAAAATTCAAAGGGAAAATACTTTTTGTTGAAAATAAACACAAAATGGGATACACAAACAGGGTGGGGAAAAAAATATACAACCACCAAAATAATTCTGTAATATGTATATTCCTACGTACGTACGGTTTCTACAGAATCAAAGCTACAGTAATTAAAGGCCTCTATGCCCCATGCTCCCATGAATTAATATACATGATTTTATATTTCTTTCAACTGCATCCGAGAACAGATAGTTATAGATAGATAAGGATATTCTGTTTGGTTATAGTGAAATCTCAGCTTGCATCTTTTCTGACAAAGCATGGAACAAAAAAACCAAATCATGTCACCTATCTTTGTCCCTTTATATGTTTAATTCGACCTAGTACTTAGCTTGTGTATTATTTATTAAAACTTCTCCGAAATATAGCTAGATTTAGGGTTTTGAATCAACACATACAGGCGCTGCAACTTTGCTCTATCATCAAACTCTGGAGCATTTCCTTCCAATCTATTGAAGCTCAGATCTCTGCAGGTATAAAATGATAAAGTTGTCATTGTACAAAAGAACAGTAAAATTGAGTAGAGATTAATGTGGTTCAAAGATAGAATCACTAAGACAAATTATATATACAGGAAAATGTTTTTCGCTCGATCAGAACATGCTCTATAAGTAAGCTAATGGACATTTCTTTCCAATGAAAACATTATAATTTATTGCTGAGACGACAGCTTAACAAAAAATACATGTTTTTCATAGAAATTGACAACTGCAGATAGGAGCCTAGCAAAAAACAAATACAACCCTAAATAACTGCTTTCTAAAAGGAACAGACAATTAAAAAAAGGATAAATATTAATGATCCAGAAAAAGAAATTAAGACACTATCCAGGTAGGGAGAGAATATAACTTCAAGCACAGCTAATTAATGAGGGAAGGAAAAGAGATCGAGAAGTTCCTGGAATTAATACAAAGTAAAGCCTTGAATTCGTCTACTGTCCTTGTGCTATTTTCAGAAGTACATGACCCCATTATACCTAATCTATGAAATTCAGAATTTGATAGAACTCAACCTCGCATCACACAATTACAGACAGCAGTTGTAGACACACCCCAAAACTAATCTATGACATTATAATGATTGAACCGTGAGTTCTGTCAACCCAAAACTAATTGGTGGAACTAAAGTCTTTTATGACATTGATCATTGCATGTTGCTGGCTTGTTTTTATGGCTATTGCAGAGAGTGGTATAATGTTTGGTTTTTCATTCATTAGAAATAGAAATTAGAAAAACAAAAAGACAGAACACCTACAAAGTTTGGAGATGGGGCATTGTTTTTGATATGTATCCCGGAATTTGTCCTGAGAGATTGCAGCTCCTTAACATCCTGCAACGTTGAAGAACATCATCTAAGCAAAAATGCTATAACTTTGTATTACTGCAGTTCTTAAAATTTTGTGGTAGAAGATGACTTACAATCTATTCATGCATGTCATGTTAGTCAAATTCGGAAATCTAGAACCCTCACCAATTAAGTCACTAATTCTTCTGCACAAAATTGCAATATCATCCACGACTGTTATTGTCTTAAGCAATAAATCTTATTAATTTGAGTACAAAAGGAAGAAATCATATAGAATTTACAACTAAAGAACCCTTAGACAATAGAACTTACAGCTCAGTTAAATTACTCAAGACAGAAATGCTTGGAGGAATGGGCCCCGCGAGACCGCTAGCTTGGATCTCTCTATCAAGAGCATAATTCTCTTTTGTTAGATTTCATTAGAATATTCTACTAGAAGACATTTAAATGATATATTTAGAAAAAGAATTTACATACAATTTCTGAAGCTTTTTCCAACTACTGAAAAAATCAGGTATTCTTCCATTGAAGTTGTTACTGCTAATCCTACTGCATTTGGTCAAGGCAGAAACAAGATTGGGTAACATCCAAACATGTGCTTTCCCAAGAAAACATGTAAAATTAGTATCAGAATACAAATGGCTTACAACCACTCACAGTTCAGTTAAGTTTATGAGACAAGTGAGATTGACTGGCAACTCTCCAGTGAGGAAGTTTGCATTGAGAATACTGCAGCCACCAAATGGGAAGTTCAGACCAGTTCAAGTTAGTTTTATTTGAATACATAATCATCGAACAAGAGGATAGGTGAAAATACTGACAGTTTCTCCAAGTTCACCAACTTCCCAAGCTCAGGGGGAACAGTTCCAGAAAACTGATTGTTCTCTATGCTCCTGAAAATGCATATAATAGTCTTCGTCAAATTGAAAACCCAGGAAAACAAAAATCAATCTATTGTGCTGTTATTCCAAATAAAAGAGCATACAAATGTCTAAGAGTGGTAATTTTTCCCAGGTAGCTTGGAATTCTTCCCGATAACTTGTTTACAGAAGTGGACCTGTAGCCAACCAATTATTTTAATTCAACAAGAATGAGCATTAATTTAGTGGCTAGATATTAATTAAAAAGTTATGAGTGATTAATGTAATCTAATGTGTTATATTGAAACCCCAATAAAATACTTATAGTCCTAGATAATTATTTCTCCAACGAGCTACTCATGCACGTACAGAAGTTCCAACTTTAGAGAAGTCCATTCGGATGGAATTGTACCAGTAAGATAGTTTCGAGACAAATCACTGAAACCAAGAGGAAAGCATGCAATTAGATTTGAACTATAAATATTTTTATTCTTTCAGATAGTAGCAAGTACTACTAATTATTAATTAGTTGGTTACTTTACTTACATCATCGTGATGTAAGGCAGTTTTACCAGGGATGTTGGAAGCACACCAGAAAGATCCTGCCCGGTAAGAAATCTGTATGACAAGGATGGTTAAAGGCAAAGAATTAATGTAATCTGTCTACTCATAATTTTATCATGTTGTTATAGATATATAATATTGTCCTAGCTAGAATTATATATAAGAATCATCCTAGAATATATAATTCAACGCAATCTTCATCGACCATAATTATGAAACTAGAACACTTTTAAAAACACCTTGGGGCATATCATCTGTGCTGAGTACTCAGGATATTATGGGATCGAAAAGGAAAAACCTTGAGGATATCATAGATAACAAATTGAATACCAGGTGCCACAACGGAAATATCAATGATAAATTGAGGAACTGTTCTCAAATTAAGAAACTCTTGGAGATGTCAGATCCGTGGTGCAGGTTCTATATCCGACTTTGAAAGTCATTTAGCTTAGAAAAAATTCAGAAGGCACAGATCTCAAATAGATGTAATGGACCTGCGACATCATAATCCATTAATTTGTTTCGAAGAACATCAGCAATTTTCTGAGTCCAAAAGACTATTAGTTAGAGACGTTGTAAGTAAAGTACATGCAATTTTACTAAATTTGTATTAAGAAAAATTAATTTATCCAAAAAATTTCACCAACAAGATACATGAAGGGAATTAAAGATAGGGTTCGTACAGTCCAACCACGTGACATACACCATCAGGGTATGCACAATTGCATTTTAAATAATAGCGGTAAGTTGGACCAATTTTTGTGTCATTGGTGCAATATGAATCTTCATGGAAAGTCCTCCAGTCCTTCTTCCCCAGCTCTGCGGCTATTTGTTTAAGGGCTTCAACTGCAAAACGCACCAAATTCATTATGGAAGAATGACACAGGCACTTATTATTGTATCCAGAACTGATAAATTTTGTAACTTATAACTTAGAAATTTTGTGTTCTAAGGCCACTTTTGAGGAAATATCGAATGAGACGATAAATATGTGAATAGTATTGAAATGGTTTATAACTAATAATGAAATTGTTTGAGTTAAGATGTGTTATTAGGTTTTGTGAAATGCGAGAGAAAAAGTTAAATAAAAATATTATAAAGTTAAAATATTGTTATAATATTATTTTTATTTTAAGATTTGAAAAGTTTAATTGTTTTTTGTGTTTTATATTGAAGTTTGAAAAAATTAAATGATTAGATAATTATTAAATAAAAAAGTTGAAGATTTGATCTACGGTGCACTGCGACCACGACGATAGAGATTATAAGAGACAAGAAATGTTCATCGAGAGATCCTTTTAGGGCTCCAACATCACTTAAACACAAAATAATTTTTAATTTTTAATTTTCAGCATTGTCATAGTATGGTTTGGCCCTTCAAAATTTTCATCTCAAATTCAAAATTCTCATCTCATCATTACAACTTTCCCAAATCCCCATATAAAATATAATAAATAATTCAACTTTTTCTTAATTTTTTCAAATCACAAAACAATAATAATATTAAAATATTTCATCTTAAAATTCAAAATTCTCATCTTATTACCAAACCATACCTAAACCAATATCCAAACATTAAAATCAATACAATTTGTACAAATTTCAAAACTACACATAAACATCAATATAAATTTTTAAACTTTCAAATAAAAATAATATTAAAAAGTTATATTGAAATAATTTTTTAATTTTATAAGATTTTAATTTTATTTTTTTAAAATAATAAAACATTTTTGCAAAAATTATTTTATGAGAAATACTATTCACAAAATCATACTCAATTGTCCAAACATGTTAAGATGTTTCTTTCGGAACACGTTTCTACTTTCAAGTCAACGGATTCGACCACTTTCACATCCACCGACAAAAAGTACGAAGGAAGTGTTTGAAGTTGCATTAAAGTTTAAAAATTATGTGAATGGTCTTAAAAATATTTTAATGAAAAATTAGGATGTTAGTATGTTATATATTAAATTATTAAATAAATTAAAAAATATTTTTGAAGAAAATTTTCAATACATTTTAATGTCTTTTTTTTCATACGTACTTTTTAGATAATTTAAAATATAATTCAAATTTTAAAAAATAATTATTGGCAAAAACATCCATATAATTTTTATATTTTTAAATTTTCATTTTTACTTTAAAAATTAATTTTTACTTTATTTTTAAATAAATATAATATTTTTTTAAATATTTTAAAAATATAATTACTAAATAATAAATAAATTTTTAATAATTTATTACTTAAACTATAAATTATAAGTATTAAAATTATAAGATTCATTTCTCAGCACAATTTCGGATCCGGAGAACATCCTGATTGTTGAAAATTAAATATATTAAGAATAACGATATGGACAACACATGCATTTTCATAATATATATTACAATAATGTTCTAAGAGATGATATTTTTATAAAATGATATTATTTTTATAAGATATTTTATAATTAAAAAGAATCCTCATTTAGAATATAATTATATGAAATTTTGTGAAAAATAGTGTATAAATCATAAGTTTTCCTACCGATCAGCTACCGTTCACTACCGGCAGCCCACACTTGAAATGGATTTTGTCTCGTGTTTTTTTCCTGAAACACTGGTTTGTGAGGAAGAAGAGGCCAGTTGAGTTTTTGTCAGAGTTTTTTGTTTTTTGCTTTTTTTTTTTTTTTTTTCTTTTTTTTGAGCTTGCAATAGTTTTGGATTAACATGCATCGTCCATTTCAGGCCTTGTTCAAGGATGGGCAGCAATAATCATGGGAATTTTGTCAGGCATGATAAATTTCACCACCCATGAATCCCAAAACAACAAAAGCAGAAAAACCAATGTAGAGTTTCAAGAACTTAGTGCATTTAAGGTAGAAAAGGAGCACCAAAATAAATGTGATAAGATGGACAACAGCCACAAACACAAGGGAGTTCAAAAGGGCACCTACGAATTTATCCCAGGAAGAGTCCGAACTGGTTTCAGCATACGCAATGGTGGCTATGGAGTTGACCGATGCTGAAGTGGAAGATCAAGAAGTTGAATTAAGGACAGAGACCAAAATGACCACCAGGAACATGCAGATTGAGAATGGTGGTATGATTCTGATAATCTCTTCGCCCAGAGAATCTAGAATGTTTGTGGGTTTTGTGTTTTGGGCCATTGGGTGCTCGAAAATTGAATTAATTTTGGTTCTTGGGGGTGATCTGCTTTACGGATGTTTGAGGATTCCATGGTTCACGATGATGATCGTACACAAGAGGTCGAAACTTCTCCAGAATATTGACGACACGCTCGGCGTTATCCACACCCATGCCGTGGCTGGGTTGCTGGGCGGAATCCTCTCCGGGATCTTTGCAGAGCCCCAGCTATGCAAGCTTTTTCTGCCCATCATAAGCTCCAGGGGAGGAGTCTATGGAGGATCCTCTCTTTCCTTGCAGTTTTGCTGCGTCTTACGGAATTAGTTGCCCGTCTCCCTTTCCCTCATCCTCTCCAATTTCTTCTCCGTTCAACAGGTTTTGTTGTTGTCCAATGGATTTTTGATGATATCCATCTTCCCAGAAGAAGAAATTTGGGTTTAACTTCATTATAGTTAATTAAGTAGATAAATGACGAAGATGGGGGAGAGGAGGGAGAAGAGAGAAGCATCGGGGGCAGAGAGAAGGGGAGGGTGATTTGGGGGAGAGAGAAGCATCGGGGAGGAGCATTGCTCCACGTTGGTTAGCAACACATGTATTTTTTTTTTTAATCTTTTATTCTTAAATTAATTAAATTCAAAACATAAATTTACATACCAAATATCATATTTTTTTAATTTTTTTTATCAAATATTTGATATATTGTTAATTTTTTTAATTTTTTTTTTATCAAATATTTGATATATAGATAATAAATAAAAAAATTTAATTAATTTAAAAAAAATAAACTTAAAATATAATTTAAAAACAAATGTGATATGTAACATGTAGACTTATATATAATAATGCTCTTTCATAAATCATATGTCAATAATGCTCTGTCATAAATCATATGTCATAAACTAACAGGTAATTTCGGGAAATCGAGTGGTCCTTGCTTCCCGTCGGTTTCTTATTTTTCCATATAATTATTAGAGTTTCAATCAAATAATGGGAAATTAGTAATTTTTCCAAGTGAACGCCTTTTCCTTTTCTTTTCTTCCTTAATATATGAAAATATCTATTTGTCATTTCTTATGCTATATATCAATATGTGAATTATCAGTTTTATTATTTTATTTAATCACATATATATTGATATGTAAATATGTATATTTAAATAAAAAAATAAAAATGACAAATCAATATATATGTAAATATGTATATTTAAATAAAAAAATAAAAATGACAAATCATGTGAGTAATATTTTTCTTAATATATATATGTGATGACCCGCTTTTGAGTGTATTTTCGCTGAAATGGTTGTTTTTATTTTAATTAATATAGTAGTTTATTATTTTAATTTATTTACGTTTTAAAATTGGTTTTTAATTTAATTGATGTTGTGTTTTATTTCCTTTTGTTGTTTTGTGGTTTTTAATATCTTTTCGGCGGGTTGTTTTGTTTTCCCGGAGTGAGGATTGGACCTCATTTCTTTTTACATCTTTTTCCTTTTTTTTCCCTTTTTCTTTTTTTTTTTTCCTTCTTCTCTTTTCTTTTTCTTCTTCTTTCTTTTTTTCTTTTTCTTTTTCTTTTTCTTTTTTCTTCTTTTTTTCCTTTCCTCCCGCGTCGACCCCCCCGATCTCTCTCTCTTCTCTCTCCTCACCCACGGCCGAAACCTTCTCACCGTCGACCCATCGCCGTCCGGCTACCGTGGGCGACACCACCCCCATCAAAACCTTCCCCTACCTCCGGCGCACCACCCCACCGAAGCCCACCCCCATCCAGCCGGCCGTTTGGCCAGAAAAGCCCTCCAAAGGCCGCACGGTTTTCAGCTCGATCCGCCGCCGTCGCTCCACCTCCGGCCACCATTTCTTCACCACTTCATCACCGGTCCCTTGCCGTCCTAACCCACCCATTTCCGGCCTCTAACGACCACCGGAACAGCTCCTACGAGCTTGGTTTCCGATTTGGGTTTTCCGGCCATTTCCGGCGTTTCTGCCGCCACCCACGGCCGTTCATCACTTCCAATAGCTTCACAATCATCCCTTGACCATTCCCTATCAATTTCATGTCCTAGTTTGTCCCCATTCAAAAGTGGGTTTTTCACAACCCACGGCCACAGTGAATTTTCACTGTGACGTTGCTGTTTTTCCGCCGTTTGCAACGCCGGGTGTTTTCTAAAATTACCGTATAGCGCTGTAAGTATTTTTCCAAACCCTACTTTCAGATTTAAATATATATTGCTCATTCAGTATTTATTTGTTGTTGGTTGGTTGATTCCGGACTGAGTCCGAGGAGTTCGGGGGTCGGATGGATTGAGGACGAAGTTGCTTGGATTGGTTGTTTGTGATTGCTTGATTTATTTGAGCCACGTGGCGTGAGTTGCATATTTTTTTGTGTATACATGCATTTCTATTTTATTTGTGTTATGTTTTATTGACGTATGTGGTTGTCGGGTGCGTGTGTCTCACGAGCCCAAGCCGGGATGGGTTATTATCTCGGTGGAGCTCCTCTGGTCACTCGGGAGTGGATAATACTGAGTGACATCCCCTGGGTTGTCGCGGAGCGATGACCGGATTGCACGATACGGTAACGCTGTCGTGTCGACTCCGTGGTCCTTCGAGTGGCGGGGACTAGAGGATGGCCCAGATGGTTCGCGCATGACGTGAGTCTGGGCATCACTCGTGTAGGTGCCACATGCGTAGACGTTACCTGCGGTGTGGTACAGAGTCATGTGTGCGGATGATCCCTAGGGGAGATCATGGCGTATGCATAATCGGTTTGTTTGTATGGTTATCGGATGCATGTCTCACGAGCCCAAGCCGGGATGGGTTATTATCTCGGTGGAGCTCCTCTGGTCACTCGGGAGTGGATAATACTGAGTGACATCCCCTGGGTTGTCGCGGAGCGATGACCGGATCACACGATACGGTAACGCTGTCGTGTCGACTCCGTGGTCCTTCGAGTGGCGGGGACTAGAGGATGGCCCAGATGGTTCGCGCATGACGTGAGTCTGGGCATCACTCGTGTAGGTGCCACATGCGTAGACGTTACCTGCGGTGTGGTACAGAGCCATGTGTGTGGATGGTCCCTAGGGGAGATCATGGTACATGCTTAATTGGAATGTTTGGTGTGAGTTGGACATGGGCCCATGTTTTCTTTTGGCGTGCGTGGAAATTATGGTTTTATGGGTCATGTGTATTGCTTCATGTCGTGCATGCTGTGTGAGTTTTATATGCTTTTATCTGGTGGTGTTTGGATTTTACTTACCTGCGGTACCATTTTTGGTACTGTAGATTTTGGTGCAGGTTTCGAGTACGAGGAGGAGGCTGAGCCTGAGGGTGAGGCTCCGCCGGGTTTCTGATGTGGGAGTTGTGCTTTGTAGTGGCTTTGAAATCTACGTTGTTTCTTGTAATATTTTATTTATGTATTTCTTTTTAACAGCTTGTATTATGTTAAGAAAAAATTTCTGGTACTTAGTTTAATGACTTTCGTTATCCGCTGCGTGTTTCTCTCTGCATATTTGTTGCTTTTTCACACACTTGGCACTCGTCGATAGGGTGGTGACCCGTGTTGTCATCATCCGGACGTCTCGATTTCCCCGTGTCCGTGCGTGGGGATTTTAGGGGCGTCACAGGTGGTATCAGAGCGGTTTGACTCTGGGTAAAACCACATGTCCCGTAGGGGGTACCATAATGTTTTTAAAGGTTGTGTTTTAAAATTATGTAAAGTAAAGTTGATATTTGATTTGTTTTATTTGTTTATTTGTTTTATTTGTTTGCTTGTTTTTGTTTATTTGGTTTTGTTTTTACATGCTGGTTTCTTTTGTTTCTTGTTGTGTGATGATGGTTTTGGTTTTTGGTTTTATGATGGTTTTATTTGTTTTCTTAAAAGGGGGTCAAGAGTTGTGTTGTGGCAGGAAAAATGGTGAGACCAAGGAAATCTACTCAGGAGCCACGGGACAATACATCAAGGGATGACTCCATAGCTGAAGCAATACGGCAGATGATGGAGTTTATGCAACAGAATGCGAGGTCTCAACAGTCAGGGCTGTGGCCACAACAAGGGGGTCCCTGGCCACAACAAGGAGGGCCTTGTCCACAACCAGAAGGGCCTTGTCCACAACAAGGAGAGTTTTGGCCACAACCAGGAGGTCCTTGGCCATATCAGGGAGGGCCTTGGATGTATCCAGGAGGGTCCAGTAGCATGGTGCAAGCCGGATGCACCTATGAGCGCTTCCTGGCGCATAGGACTCCACACTTTACTGGAGAAGAAGATCCACTTCAAGCTGGAAAATGGATCAAAAACCTGGAAAGAACTTTCGAGGTGTGTGGTTGCACCGAGGCACAACAGGTACTCTACGCCAGCTATCTGTTGCAAGGCACCGCTTTTGATTGGTGGGATACCAAGAGGGTGATGCTGGAATCTGAATTGGGATCTTTCGTGCTGTGACCTGGCAGCGTTTCAAGAAGGAGTTTAATGACCGATTCTTTCCCGCATCGGTAAGGAAGCAAAAGGCAAGAGAGTTCTCCAATCTGGTCCAAGGGGGAGCGACAGTGGAACAGTACGCCCGGAGATTCATAGAACTTGGGCGATTTGCTCCCCACCTTATTGCCACAGAGGAGTTGCGAGCTGAGTGTTTCCAGGAGGGACTACGCCCGGATATACGCCGTATGGTGGTCAGCCATCGGATATCCACTTTTCAGGAGTTAGTGGATGTGGCCACCCTTATAGAGCGAGAGAATAATCTGAGCATGGGCTCCCCTCCAGGATATAAGAGGCGGAGTTTTTCTGGTGAAGGAAGTAGCTCGGGTTCGCCTCAAAAATTTGTTCAGCGGACTGGAACTCGACCGCAAGCGTCCTCAGGTGTTCGTATGGGAGGGCGAGTGCCAGTTTGTGGGGTTTGCAATAGAGCCCATGTGGGTGAGTGCCTTCCTACTGGGACTCGATGTTTTAATTGTGGCCAGCAGGGTCACATTTCCCGGGAGTTTCCAAGACCAGTTCAAGGAAGCCGTGGAGGTAGACACGGTGGGAGAATAAATCCAAGACAAGCAGTGCAAGCCCGGGTTTATGCTGTCACACCCGGAGAGGTGGATGATGAGGCACCAGCGACCCATGATGCTGGGGTAATTACAGGTATGGTTTAATTTAATTTTAAGTTGGATTTAATTTTTGGTGTATTTGGTTTCTTCCTTGCTTTTTGGATTTCATGGGTTGATGTGTTTGGTTCAGGAAGAGTCCGTTTGTATGAGTTTTATGCTTGTACTTTGTTTGATTCCAGTGCGTCGCAGTCTTTTGTATCTTCCACGTTTGCTCGGGTGTGTAATTTGGTCACGGAACCGTTGCCGAAGTCTATGGTAGTGGCCCTACCCGATGGTGAGATGGTGTGGTGTTCCAAGGTTGCTTTGGGATGCCCGTTAAATTTTGAGGGAAGATTTTTGGATGCTGATTTGGTGGTGTTCAAGCTGTTGGGTTTTGATATCATCCTCGGGATGGATTGGCTATACCGATATTCTGCGAGTATTAATTGCAGAAGTCGGATAATTAGCTTTCAGCTTCCAGATGGTGATTGTCTGGAATTTGCGGGGAGTAAATTAAAAGAAAAGCCGATGATCATATCGGCGATTCAAGCAAAAAGAGAGATTGCATGGGGAGCGGATGCATTCTTGGTTCAGATGGTGTCCACGCCGTCCGAGAAGAAGTCTTTGGCAGCCATTCCAGTTGTGGAAGAATTTCCCGATGTGTTTGTGGATGACTTGCCCGGACTACCCCCTGTGCGAGAGATGGAATTTGTTATAGACTTGGAACCTGGAGCGGCTCCTGTGCATAAAGCTCCTTACCGCATGGCACCGACTGAATTAAAGGAGTTGAAGACTCAGTTGCAAGAATTGGTAGAGAAGGGATTTATTCAGCCTAGTACGTCGCCGTGGGGTGCACCAGTTTTATTTGTTAAAAAGAAAGATGGAACCCTCCGCATGTGCATTGATTATCGGGAATTGAATAAGGTGACCATCAAAAATAAATATCCTCTCCCGCGGATAGATGATTTATTTGATCAGCTTCAAGGAGCGGCTGTGTTCTCTAAAATTGATTTGAGGTCGGGATACTACCAACTGAGGATCAGAGACAAGGATGTGCCTAAAACTGCTTTCAGGTCGAGGTATGGGCATTATGAATTTAAGGTGATACCGTTTGGGTTAGCTAATGCCCCTGCTGCTTTCATGGATTTAATGAATCGGGTGTTTCGACCTTATCTGGATTCCTTTGTGGTAGTATTTATCGATGATATTCTAATTTATTCCCGAGATGTTGAAGAGCACGTGTATCATCTTCGTCTGGTGCTTGGGAAATTGAGAGAACACCAGTTGTACGCCAAGCTCAGCAAGTGTGAATTCTGGTTGGAAGAAGTTAAATTTCTTGGGCATGTAATTTCCCGAGACGGAGTGGCTGTTGATCCTAGTAAGGTAGAAGCCATTTTGTCATGGCAGCGCTCGACTACAGTGCGCGAAATCCGGAGTTTCTTGGGGCTCGCCGGATACTACCGAAGATTTGTAGAGGGTTTTTCTCGCCTATCCGGACCTCTCACAGCTTTGACTTGGAAGAATACAGAATTTGTTTGGTCAGATAAATGTGAGAGAAGCTTCCAGGAATTAAAGAACAGGTTGACGACGGCACCAGTGTTAGCGCTCCCAGAACCGCATAAGCCATTCGTAGTCTTCAGTGATGCGTCTAAGTTTGGTTTGGGTTGTGTCCTTATGCAGGAAGGACGGGTTGTTGCCTATGCATCTCGTCAGCTAAAGGACCATGAAAATAATTATCCGACGCACGACTTAGAGTTGGCTGCGATTGTTTTTGCACTCAAGATCTGGCGGCATTTCTTGTATGGGAAAGCTTGCGAGGTATTTACTGATCACAAGAGCTTGAAGCATTTGTTTTCCTAGAAAAATCTGAATATGAGGCAGAGACGATGGCTGGAGCTAATCAGTGACTATCAGTGTGAGATCAAGTACCATCTGGGGAAGGCTAACATAGTTGCTGATGCTTTGAGCCGGAAGTCACACTTAGAAGATGAAGCCGAGCCGTCGGAATTGGATTCGCTACTTTGTGGGACGAGAAGGCTCCTTATGGAGAGTTCGCAGCAAGTGGAGATTATATCTTCAGTTCTTGATATTCGGGTAACTGATTTTGAAGAATTGAAGACTCTCCAAAGGAAGGATCCGAAGCTGCTGAACATCAGAAAAAGAGTCAGAAAATCTCGAGGGCCGTTGCATTATAGCATGGATAATGATGGGATACTTCGGTTCCGAGATCGCAGAGTGGTCCCTAAAGACTCAGAATTCAAAGAGTGGATCATGGCGGAAGCTCATGCGGCCCCTTATTCAGTTCATCCCGGCAGTACAAAGATGTATCGGGACTTGAAGAAAAATTACTGGTGGGATGGAATGAAGAAGGACATTGCCTTATATGTTGAGAAATACCACACATGTCGTCAAGTGAAGGCCGAACATCAGAGACCTGCAGGTATGCTCCAACCCCTCCCTATTCCTGAGTGGAAATGGGATGACATCACGATGGACTTTGTAGTGGGTTTGCCGAGAACGCCTAGTGGGAAAAATTCTGTTTGGGTGATTGTGGACCGGTTAACGAAGAGTGCTCATTTTCTGCCTGTTAATAACACCGACTCTTTGGGTAAGTTGACCCGTTTGTATGTCGAAGAGATAGTGCAACTACACGGCATACCAAGGAGTATAGTGTCGGATCGAGACCCGAGGTTCACGTCGCAGTTCTGGAAGAGTTTGCAGGCAGCTTTGGGTACTAAGTTGAAGTTTAGTACTGCTTACCACCCACAGACAGACGGCCAGTCAGAGCGCACCATTCAGACCCTGGAAGACATGTTGCGAGCATGTGTCATGGAATTCCAAGGGAGTTGGGAGAACCATTTGCCGCTCATCGAGTTTGCATACAATAACAGCTTCCATGCGACCATTCAGATGGCTCCCTATGAAGCTCTTTATGGGAGAAAGTGCAGGTCGCCCTTGTGTTGGGATGAAGTTGGGGAGAGTAGGATAATTGGACCCGAAATAATTCAAGAGATGCAGAGCCAAGTCCGGATCATCAGAGATAAAATGGCGGCAGCTCAGAGTCGCCAGAAAAGTTACGCTGATACCAGGAGGAGAGAGTTGTTTTTTGAAGTTGGTGATTGGGTTTACCTTAAGGTCTCTCCCATGAGAGGTGTTAAGCGTTTTGGTAAGAAGAGGAAGCTAGATCCGAGGTATTTCGGCCCTTTTCAGATTCTGGAGAAGGTAGGGTCCGTCGCCTATAGAGTTGCTTTGCCAGATTATTTTGGGGATGTTCATGATGTCTTCCACGTATCATCCCTGAAGAAGAGCTTTGGACAGCAAGAGCCACGCTTCGTCGACCCAGCGGGTATTCAGTTGCAACCGGATCTCACTTATGAAGTTGTTCCGTCGCAGATCATGGATTGGAAGGAGCAACAGTTGAGGTCCAAGACGATACCTTTGGTTAAGGTGGCTTGGGGAGATCTGTTAGCACAAGACTTCTCTTGGGAGCGAGTAGAGGACATGAGGGAGCAGTACCCATACTTGTTTGAAAAGTGAAGGTATATATCTTAATCTTGGTCACAGTTGGTGTATGTGTTTTTATGTGGCTTGTTTTAAGTTGGTGGTTGATCTTGCAAATTTCGAGGACGAAATTTGTTTTTAAGGAGGGGAGGATGTGATGACCCGCTTTTGAGTGTATTTTCGCTGAAATTGTTGTTTTTATTTTAATTAATATAGTAGTTTATTATTTTAATTTATTTACGTTTTAAAATTAGTTTTTAATTTAATTGATGTTGTGTTTTATTTCCTTTTGTTGTTTTGTGGTTTTTAATATCTTTTCGGCGGGTTGTTTTGTTTTCCCGGAGTGAGGATTGGACCTCATTTCTTTTTACATCTTTTTCCCTTTTTTCTTTTTTTTTTTCCTTCTTCTCTTTTCTTTTTCTTCTTCTTTCTTTTTTTCTTTTTCTTTTTCTTTTTTCTTCTTTTTTTCCTTTCCTCCCGCGTCGACCCCCCCGATCTCTCTCTCTTCTCTCTCCTCACCCACGGCCGAAACCTTCTCACCGTCGACCTATCGCCGTCCGGCCACCGTGGGCGACACCACCCCCATCAAAACCTTCCCCTACCTCCGGCGCACCACCCCACCGAAGCCCACCCCCATCCAGCCGGCCGTTTGGCCAGAAAAGCCCTCCAAAGGCCGCACGGTTTTCAGCTCGATCCGCCGCCGTCGCTCCACCTCCGGCCACCATTTCTTCACCACTTCATCACCGGTCCCTTGCCGTCCTAACCCACCCATTTCCGGCCTCCAACGACCACCGGAACAGCTCCTACGAGCTTGGTTTCCGATTTGGGTTTTCCGGCCATTTCCGGCGTTTCTGCCGCCACCCACGGCCGTTCATCACTTCCAATAGCTTCACAATCATCCCTTGACCATTCCTTATCAATTTCGTGTCCTAGTTTGTCCCCGTTCAAAAGTGGGTTTTTCACAACCCACGGCCACAGTGAATTTTCACTGTGACGTTGCTGTTTTTCCGCCGTTTGCAACGCCGGGTGTTTTCTAAAATTACCGTATAGCGCTGTAAGTATTTTTCCAAACCCTACTTTCAGATTTAAATATATATTGCTCATTCAGTATTTATTTGTTGTTGGTTGGTTGATTCCGGACTGAGTCCGAGGAGTTCGGGGGTCGGATGGATTGAGGACGAAGTTGCTTGGATTGGTTGTTTGTGATTGCTTGATTTATTTGAGCCACGTGGCGTGAGTTGCATATTTTTTTGTGTATACATGCATTTCTATTTTATTTGTGTTATGTTTTATTGGCGTATGTGGTTGTCGGGTGCGTGTGTCTCACGAGCCCAAGCCGGGATGAGTTATTATCGTGGTGGAGCTCCTCTGGTCACTCGGGAGTGGATAATACTGAGTGACATCCCTTGGGTTGTCGCGGAGCGATGACCGGATCGCACGATACGGTAACGCTGTCGTGTCAACTCCGTGGTCCTTCGAGTGGCGGGGACTAGAGGATGGCCCAGATGGTTCGCGCATGACGTGAGTCTGGGCATCACTCGTGTAGGTGTCACATGTGTAGACGTTACCTGCGGTGTGGTACAGAGCCATGTGTGCGGATGATCCCTAGGGGAGATCATGGCGTATGCATAATCGGTTTGTTTGTATGGTTATCGGATGCATGTCTCACGAGCCCAAGCCGGGATGGGTTATTATCTCGGTGGAGCTCCTCTGGTCACTCGGGAGTGGATAATACTGAGTGACATCCCCTGGGTTGTCGTGGAGCGATGACCGGATCGCACGATACGGTAACGCTGTCGTGTCGACTCCGTGGTCCTTCGAGTGGCGGGGACTAGAGGATGGCCCAGATGGTTCGCGCATGACGTGAGTCTGGGCATCACTCGTGTAGGTGCCACATGCGTAGACGTTACCTGCGGTGTGGTACAGAGCCATGTGTGTGGATGGTCCCTAGGGGAGATCATGGTGCATGCTTAATTGGAATGTTTGGTGTGAGTTGGATATGGGCCCATGTTTTCTTTTGGCGTGCGTGGAAATTATGGTTTTATGGGTCATGTGTATTGCTTCATGTCGTGCATGCTGTGTGAGTTTTATATGCTTTTATCTGGTGGTGTTTGGATTTTACTTACCTGCGGTACCATTTTTGGTACTGTAGATTTTGGTGCAGGTTTCGAGTACGAGGAGGAGGCTGAGCCTGAGGATGAGGGTCCGCCGGGTTTCTGATGTGGGAGTTGTGCTTTGTAGTGGCTTTGAAATCTACGTTGTATCTTGTAATATTTTATTTATGTATTTCTTTTTAACAGCTTGTATTATGTTAAGAAAAAATTTCTGGTACTTAATTTAATGACTTTCGTTATCCGCTGCGTGTTTCTCTCTACATATTTGTTGCTTTTTCACACACTTGGCACTCGTCGATAGGGTGGTGACCCGTGTTGTCATCATCCGGACGTCTCGATTTCCCCGTGTCCGTGCGTGGGGATTTTGGGGTCGTCACAATATATTTTATATATATATATATATATATATTGATTTAAGAACATGGAGGAACTAGAAAATCTAACTAAGCTTATTAAATTATTCTCTGTTGTTTTTTTTTCATTTGTTGTTGGGCGGCTCGGGGGAATTAATTGTTATAAAATCTATCTCATAAAAAGATCTTAAAAACTTGAGTTTTAGGGATTTTAGCACAACACAGTAGTTCTGCCACTGATAATGAGATATATAGGTCGAAAAACTTCAAGAGTTAGCCTACTGATCATCAATGGAAAGCTGCCGATAAAAATGTCTCAAAATACAGTGGCCGGGTGACCCTTCTGATGATCATCTCCCATATAAAAAATCCCTAAAGTAAGTTGTTAATAATAACTTTATCAAACAGCTCAGAAAATCGATCATTTTCAAAACAAAATAATCAGCTATAATCCAGGCATGAAATGTTACGTACCTTCATCATCAGGAAAACGCCTTTGTGCCTTGACATTGATTACTCCCATCCAAAGAAGCAATATGAGCGTTTTAAGAATGAAGATGATCTTCGGAACTCTGTGAGCTTGTATAACCATTTTTCACTCTACCCACTTCTTGTTGCGCCTCGAGTTCTATATTCAGGTCTGCCTCCAAACGTATCATCTTAGACTGATTGAATATATATGTCTTCTGGGATTTGTTTTATTTATGAGGTAGGCCCCTCTATCCTAAAAATAGTATTAAATTTCAAGATATAGACACATATATACATGCTCTAATTCCATCCAACTGCCAACTTTCACATGGCCAATGGCCACATTCTGTCTTGACTCTTTTTTCACACCGTACTTGTCTTTTTCCACTCCGTCTTTTACGCAATGATTTTAAACGCTTTTGGTTGTTTCCTAGAAAATTCGTACTTTTCTTTTCTTCGACCAACTGCCAGCTTTTACATGGTCCATGCCACTTAGTTCGGTTTAGCAAATAAGAATTTTTATCTCAATTTTAAAATTTTTATCTTATTATTATAATTTTTTTAAAAAATTTATATATAAAATATAATAAATATTTTAATTTTTTCTTAATTTTTTTAAATTTTAAAATAATAATAAGATTAAAATATTTATTTTAAAACTTAAAATTCTTGTATCAAAATTCTCTACTACCAAACCAAGCTATTCATTCCTGACTCTTTTTTCTTTCTTCAAACTTTTTATCTCTTTTCTTTCAATTCCTCTTATTTATAAGTACAATTTTTCAATCCATAAACATCCAAGTGGGGTCTGAACTGGCAGGGATTCCGGTGGTACAGTATTTATCATCCATGTGGCAATCGAAATCATGAGTGTGACAAGGAGAACTGATCTTATTTATTTTTAATTATTATCAGTTTAAGTCATATATATATAATTAATAGAAAATTGATAATATTTTTTTTAAAACCTTATTACATTTTGGTATTGTATTATTATATACTAGAACATTGATTATGAGATTATATAAAAATACTTTTAATGTCTTAATATATAGTAATTTGGCCCTTAAATATAAATTACTAGATACCATATGTCCACTAAAGTTCTAAACAGTGCTTGGCCCTAATGCAAATTTAAAAGATTAAGGCCCTTATGTGATTATGTGATCCACGTGTCAGACCACCAATATTCATTATGAGGCCGGAGGGCCCGAATCTATTTAGTGGACCTCAGTCTTAGCAAAAACGCACCAATTAAGAGCCTGGACTAATGTTAGTAATATAGTTCCTGGGTCTTCAAAACCCATTAATCATCATATATAATTCATATATAAATCTCATTCAAGCGAGTAGGTCGAGGGCCACTGAGATTCCCCATTGGACAGAGCTTGTCTGTTTGGGAAGAGAATGAATCATTTGAAAAAACGAGAGTTCTTTGGTATATTCACTTCATTATCTTGTTTGGTAGCTTTAAGAGAAAATGGAATGGGTAGATGGGGATGTCCATTCTCTCCCTTTCCGATACGATCATAATCTTTTATAATGAAGAAGTACGGGAAGGGAATTGAATGAAAATTTATAAAATAATGATTGATGAAAGCCCTATCATGCCTAACCACCCCCCCCTCTCCTCTCTCTCTCTATTTTCTGTCATTTTCGTTTGTAGATTGTTTTGTTTTCATCCCATTTTCTCTCTCTTAACTCATCAATTTCATTAAGGTTCCATTTGGATTTGAAGAGTGGGAAATAATCAAAATTGATCCATAATAACTTTAATTGTTTGTGTTGATGCTAAAAATTGCACAACAGGTTAAAATGAGAGATATAGTCATTTCTGGCTCACTGTGACAATTCGGGCCTCAGTAGGTGTGGTTTAGAGCCCCTAACAATAGTCCAAATTGGCTATACAACGTCTATACGTACATTTATAGCAGTAAACAGAAAACAAATGAAGAGAAAGTAAAAATGAGGGAGACACACAGATTTATATGGTTCGTGGTAGGCCTATGTCTAAGCCCATTATAATATAATTATTTTACAATCTCTCATAGTCTCGCATCCTCACTATATAATAGAAGTCAGAGACCTATTTTTTTGAGGAGATCTTTTCTCTAAAGCTCTTGTCGCCAGGTTGAAGAGGTCAAAGAAGTAGTCGAAGTCTGAAATCATTTGGAAGTCTGCCCTTTCTTATGTCACTCCCTGCTTTATGTCACATCTCCGCCTCTTTTATGTCACAACTAAGTTTTCCTCCTAGCCTTTCTTTTTCCTAACTTTTATCATCTCATTTCCTACTCTCACACTCATGGTTTTTAATTTCGTACCGTACCAACCAGTATGGCTGAAACATGCCTACCAACCAAGTAACCGATACAAAGAAGACCATTGTTTCATACAAGTCAAAAAACTTTCGGCCGTTTCGGTCGGTACCGACCGATATTTCGACCTATACTGGCCTATATTTCTACCCGTACCGGCCGATATTTCGGGCTTTACTTTTTTCTTCTTTTTTTTTTTTTTTTTTCATTTCATCAAATTGCAAGCTTATTTTTTTACCCATAATTCAAACCTAGCTATTTATAATTTATATATATGTATTTATATATAATTTATTCATATATAAACTGTTATTTTGGAATATAATTTATATATATTTATATATATAATTTATTCATATATTGACTATTCCGAAATAGTATATAAAATGGTACTGATATCAAAATATTTCATTCCAGTACCTTGACAGGTACAACTTCTAGTACGGTATTCAAAACTTTACTCACACGTCCCTTCTTTCTTTAATAGGTATCCCCACGTCCAAACCAGGTTCAAACAAATTCATATATCCAATTAATTAAGGCCATCAACATGTCTTAATATCATCTGTTTCTTACTTGTTTTTTCTTTTTCTTATTAATTTCTTAATCGATTAAGAAATTTAGAAATCTTATCAAGAAGAAAATCGAGAGAGAGAGAGAGAGAGAGAGAAGTTTGGTCAGTTTCTTCTACTCACATGGCTTAGACTGCCGACTGAATAACGAAACCAAAACAAGAGACTTTATCATGTTAGTCTTTGCCCTGCCCATTTCTTACTCTTTTTGTTTTAGAAAACAAGATGCAGGACTTTTTAAAACATAAATTGACTAAACATAGATAGATGACCATGCATGCATCATGCTGAAACATATTGTCAATCAAATCATAATTGTGATTGAAGATTCTACATACTTATTAGTATGTTTAATATTGAATCAATGATGGTAAGTTATCACCCCAACATCAAGCTAATTACCATTCCCAAAATTCTAAGAATATTTAGAGATTTTGACACTCGGTAAAACAATATTATATTACATCTATAGTTAAATTCACTCGAAAAACTACTAAAAACGCTATAGTTTAACTAACCAATATCATTTTCTTCATTTAATTATGCGACACAGGTAAGAATTTTTCAAGATTAATTTGTAGAAAAAGAACTATTATTAGAACCCAATTTGGTATGATGACATTCACTACTCTTATTCCTTACATGATATTGTGGGTTCAATGTCATAATGATAAATGAATTTGGACACTAGGGGACAACCATGGAAAAATTGAGACGGAAAAGGTCATCAAATCGTTTCCTGCTCAATGTTTCATTAGAACATTTATTGTCTATACAATGATTGTGTCACGAGGCCCATCAATTGAATCACATGGAAAAAGCCTTGGACGCGAGGAAGTCTAGGGCCACTGACTATTATTTACTTTCCATTCCTTTTCTTTGAGACGAGATGATTTCAAAATTTCTCATATTTTTTTATTTTTAAATATCACTTAATTATAAAATATTTTTAAATTTTAGATTTTTATCATCATCTAATTATTATTCAAAATGAATAACCAATACAACTTTTCTAAACTTTCAAATACAATACACAAGTCAATATAAAATTTTCAAATTTTAAAACAAAAATAATATTAAAATTATATTCAAACAATTTTTTAATTTTATAACATTTTTATTCAACTTTTTTTCTATCATTTTCTACACTCTCATAAAACATAAATACAAACTATTTCATTATTATCCACAAATCATTTCATAACTATTCACAAACCACTTTACTATTATTAACAAGATTTTGAAATACTATTCAAACGAGCCATAAAACATCTAAATAAGAAGATTGAATTCATTTCCTGTATACTTTATAGAAGATGAGTACTGCTGAGACTTCAATGAATAAATTCCCACACTTTATTGATAGAAATTCTGTGTTATATACAAAGTGAAGAGAAGCTAATTTAGGAAATACATATACGGTAATGCTAGAATTGTGCTAATGTTACAACAGACAGCTATATAATACAAAATTAGAATCAGCTTCAAATATGGAATTGATGACCGGATATTTCTCATGATTTCAGGCTAAACATGCTATGTTTTTATTTGAGTAGAATCCACGCATGTTTCCCTTATACGCCCCCACAAGATTGGGCTTCCATCGGCAAGACCAACTTGGTACGTAGCAATTATGTGCGTTGCTTTGACAGTGGCTTGGTGAGCAGATCAGCTAATTCGTCTTGAGTGTGTACATGTCTTACTTGAAGGCTTCCTTTTTGGACTAAGTCATGCACAAAGTGAAGATCTATTTGAATGTGTTTCATGCGTGAATGATTGACTGGGTTGAAACTTAGATGTGTGGCTCCAATATTGTCACATAATAGATGGGGAGATTCTTTGAGTGGAAGTGCTAGTTCTTTGAAAAGGGTAGACAACCACATTGTCTCGGAAGCTGCATTAGCTAGTGCCCAGTATTCAGCCTCGGTTGTGGATCTTGCAACTGCACGTTGTTTCTTGGAGCTCCAAGAGATTGGATTAGGACCCAAGAAACTGATGTATGCAGAAGTTGACGTGCGGTCATCCATATTTCCAGCCCAATCAGTATCGGAGTATGTCCTTAGTACAGGAGTTCCAGCTTTGTGGATCTGAATACCATAAAAAATGGTTTGTTTTAAGTAGCGGAGGAGCCGTTTGGTTGCTGTCCAGTGATTTGCAGTTGGCTTATGCATAAATTGAGAGAGTTTGTTGACTGCAAATGAGATATCTGGACGTGTCAAGGGCAGATATTGAAGACTGCCAATTATTTGACAAAACTCAGAGCTGTCCACAGCAGCCGTGCCATTAACCAATTGAAGGGGTTGGGTTGTAGAGAGAGGGGTTGAGACATCTTTTGCACCACTCATACTTGTATTGTCTAAAAGCTCACGGATGTATTTATGTTGTGAGAGAAATAATCCTGCCTTGTAGGATTGACTTCAATCCCCAAGAAAAAAAATGAAGAGAACCCATATCCTTGAGAGAAAACATGTCACCCAGCTGTTTAAAAATGGAGGCCACTAGAGTTGGATTATTTCTTGTGATGATAAGATCATCAACATACACCAGAAAAGAACAAAGAGTGGAGCCGTGACTGTTTATGAAGAGAGAAGAGTCTGCCTTGGAGTTTTGAAAACCCAATTGAAGAATGGTAGTTTTGAGGGCAGTGCACCAAGCCCGTGGGGCTTGTTTAAGCCCATAGATAGCCTTTTTTAGTCTGCAAACATGGTGAGGTTTGGACAGATCTTTGAATCCCAGAGGTTATGCCATAAAAACAGTTTCAGTTAATTCACCATTGAGAAAGACATTATTAACGTCCATTTGCCTCAAATCCCATTCATTCATGACTGCAATAGACAATACAGCTCTAATAGTTGCTAGTTTAACTACAGGGCTAAAGGTCTCTGTTTAATCAACACCAGGACGTTGATTATAGCCCTTAGCCACAAGACGGGCTTTGAATCTATCGACAGACCCATCAGCTTTCCGTTTTACCCGAAATATCCACTTACACCCCACAGGTTTACAATCTGAAGGTGGTAAAACGAGGTCCCAAGTCCCATGTTTCATTAGAGCAGTGAGCTCAGTGGACATGGCCTCACACTAGTGAGGTTGAGATATGGCTTGGCTCACACTCGTTGGTTCAATGGTCTGAGGAAGAGGATGTTTTGACACGGTATGGATTTGTTTGGGTTTGAAAATTTGGTTCATTGATCTTGTGGTCATGGTATGAGTGCGTTGAGGATGAGGATTTGTTTGGTTAGGGTTTTTGAAATTCGGATTTGGGAGAGGATTATCTGCACTGAGATGTGTATCAGGGGAAAAGTGGTTAGATTGTATTTGTAAATTTAAGGAAGACCCAGGCTGATTATCATCTAGAAGAGTATTCGGATGGGTGGGGTTGTGATCTACAGCTTGCAAGCAATCATGAAGTAAAGAAGCAGAGGGTTCGAAATTACCTGGGGAGGACGCAACGATGGCAGGTGAGCCTTCCGGAGGTAGCGAGGTTGCTGGTGCATAGGAGACCGTTGATAAGGACACTACAGTCGGCTGGGCACCGAAGTGAAGAGGAAGCAAATGGTGAGGTTCTCGAAGTTACTGAGTGGGCATGGAAGTCACGGGTGAGGATGGGCTGGAGTGTTTTTGATTTTCATCAAATAACATGTGGCGAGAGAAGAAGAATTTTTTTGTTTGGGGCTCAAAACACTTGTAGCCATTTTGAATTGGTGAATAGCCGAGAAAAATACAGGCTTTTGATTTGGGCTGCATTTTATTTGAGTTATAGGCCCTTGTGAAAGAATAACAAATACACCCAAATTTTTTAAATTTTAAATAATTGGGTGATTGACCAAAAAGAGTTTCAAAAGGTGATTTTTTTTTTTTTAGGAGAGGTGTGGGTTGTCAGTTTATGAGATAAAAGGCTGTTTGAAAAGCGTGGGGCCAATATGAAAAATCAAGATTTGCATCATGAAGGAGCGTGTGTCCCGTTTCAACTAGATGACAGTGACGACGTTCAAAGATACCATTTTGTTGTGGTGTGTGGGGGGCAGTAGTGAGGTGAGTTATGCCAAGAAGTAAGAGATATGATTTTAAAGCAATAAACTCACCTCCATTATCGGAATATAGTGTTTTGATGGATTTTTGAAAGCGGGTTTCAACAAATTTTTTGAAATGCGGAAAAATTGTAGAAACACCAGATTTAGTGGCCATTGGATAAAACCATATATATTTTGTATAATGATCAACAAAAATAAGGTAATATCGTGATCCATCAATCCCAGTATAACTAGAAGGTCCCCACACATCCGTGTAAATAAGTTCAAGGGACTCATGACTTTGGAGACTTGTGACACAAAAAGGTTGTTGATGTGCTTTATTAATAGAACATGCATGACATAATGAAGACAAATTTTTGTGCGAGGAAATAGGAAGAGAAAAATTCTTAACAAGATGATGGACAATTTTAAGAGAAGGATGCCCAAGACGCTTGTGCCATCCATCAATGGAGGTCCGTTCATGCACATTAGCAACCTTTTTGGACGCCACCAATGATCTCGGGAAGGTGTAGATGCCATTGTTACATGCTTCTTTTAGTAGGATCGCCCCCGTGATCTTGTCCTTCACAAGAAAATAAAAATGATGAAATTCAACAAAGACATCATTTTGTTTGGTGAGATGATGCACAGAAATTAAATTTTTGCAAAGATTTGGAACACAAAGAGTATCACGTAATGTAAAAGTTCGGTGCGGAGAGTGTAAAGCCAAAGAACCAATGTGTGAGACGGCCAAACCTAAACCATCACCGAGAATTACTTCGTCAGTTCCATCATATTCGGAATGAATAGATAAATTGGAAAGATCACCCGTGATATTATGAGAAGCGGCTAAATTAAGTAGCCAATTTCTATCCTTTCCCATAGAAGTGGTAGCACAATTGATAGAGACATTCTGTGAATGAAACTGAGGGCAGGACTTGGCAATGTGGCCCAACTGGTCACACAATTGGCACTTGGGCTGATAGCTCCGAGTGGATTTATTGGGCTTACTAGAATTTGTGTTGGGACGTCGTCCATCACGTTGGGCTCCATTGAAGTGTCTGCCTAGACTGGAACCTTAAGGCCCACGAGAATTATCATGTTGCTTAAAGAATCGCTGGTGACTCACCCCATTTGTAGACAACTTTGTCTTCGTAAAGTTAGCAGAAGCAACTAAGTTCTGCGTTGCAGCTTCCAGGCACCTCAGATAAGCCTCGTGTCCAACCAGCAGTTCGTGCAACTCCTCAAAAGTCAGTGATGATTCTCGGGCGCCAATAGGTGCGGCAATCTCCTGAAAATCTGGACCTAAACCATTCAACACATAAAAGGGTTAGGTCATCATCCGAAATTGAATGATCTATGACGGCTATTTCATTAGCTAAAGTCTTCACAGCATGGAGATATTCTGTGATGGTCCGATTTCCACGCTGGATTAAGATGAGTTCCTCTTTTAATTGCATTGCACGAGTTCTAGATCGACTAGCATATAGATGAGTGAGCTTTTTCCAAGCTTCATGGGAGGATTTAGCTGTAGCAATGAGGGGTGTGATGGAAGGAGATGTAGAGGCTAAAATCGCACTCAGGATAAGCTTATCCTGTCGAACCCAGTGGGTCTTGCACAGCTCTTCAGCAGGGGTACCATCTGAAGAGGGACACCGAAAGGTGCCTTCGACATAGTCGAGTAGGTCATAACTAAAAAGGAGTGCTTCAAATTGAGCACGCCATTGAGGAAAGGTGGAGGGAGTTAATTTTTCATTGATTTGAGCAGTGATATTGAGAGCAATAAGGGGTTTTTCTGATGCGGAAGGGGGTTGGGTGTTGAGGGTAAAGTTGGGAGTTTGATCGGAGGAGGAAGACATTGTAGTGACTTGGATCGGTGGCTCGGTGGAGATTGGCTCTTCTGATACCATATAGAAGATGAGTACTACTGGGATTTCAATGAATAAATTCCCACACTTTATTGATAGAAATTCTGTTATATACAAAGTGAAGAGAAGCTAATTTAGGAAATACATATACGGTAATGCTAGAATTGTGCTAATGTTACAACAGACAGCTATATAATACAAAATTAGAATCAGCTTCAAATATGGAATTGATGACCGGATATTTTTCATGATTTCAGGCTAAACATGCTCTGTTTTGATTTGAGTAGAATCCACGCATGTTTCCCTTATATACTTTCCATTAACTTCATGATTTCTATTATTTCATCTTCCATTTTTTCCTATTCAATCTATTTGAATCTATATATAAATGCAATGTGGATGTGATTGTTAGATCACTAATTACGACAAAAGTTTAAATAGATGACAAGTGATAGTTTAATATGATATTAGTGTGAGGCCTAACCCAAAAACAAGGCTCATGCCCTCTAAAACCGCCAAACCCATTTACTCATAATGACGCCGTTTTGATACCCCTACACATAAAAACCCTCTCCCCATGACTAACTTGCATCGCTCAAATCCTTGCCTGCATTGCAGCCAAGTCGTTGGTTGAGCTCTGCTGCCCCTAAGAACCACCCACTTCCACCAACTGGGACCAAGACTTCGGTTGCTGCATCACTGCCATTATCTACTGTCTGCACACCGTTTGATCAAGACCACCTGTAACACCTAGCAACCCAAGTTTAAAAATAAAATCACTTTTAAAAATTCTCAGGAAAGTCGGAGTGCTACTACTGAAATTGACTTAAAAATATTTTCTTTTATTCTAAAGGAAGCGATAGGTACAAAAATTCCTTATAATAAATAGAGTCGTTTTGTATTAAAACATTGAAATCATAAATGAGAGTGTGCAGAAGTATTTATTAAAATTTCTCAAAGTTTGTGCCACTTAAAATCTCTATACATAATCTGGGCCAATGTCACGCCTCCATGGACTAAATCCCATCCTGCATCTTTACCTTAATAAATATTTCAACCGGGGTGGTTTAAAAACATAAAAATAAATTAAAATGAATCGATGACTCAATACAAACCCATCATAACATAATCATAATTAACATAAGGTTTTTCATAAAATATTTTATGTTGGAAACTTAAAATCATTACTGTTCATATGTATGCTATGATATGCATGACTTATCTCTGCTTATCTGAGTTATCTTACTTATCATATTGGCCCACACACTTATTCATGTGTGAAACGTTGTGCACCGGCCCCACATTCTACGATCGCAAGAGGAGTCACTAATAGTATTCTACCATACTATGGTGGACCACGCTTAGCTCCGTGGCTTGCACATTTGCCTATAAATTGCATTGGTACCACACATTTGAATGACTATCTGATTAACTGTTCTAAGTTTATCTTACACTTGATCTTATAAAAGTTTACATGTCTTATGCAATGTGAGATATATGAGATATATAATACATATATAACTATAATATATGGAATAAAATATGATGAATGACTTACTTGCAAATATCATGACATGCGTGGTACATTGACACTGACTTACAAAGAATTGATTTTACTAATAATAATATATAACTAGCTAACTTATGTGAATTCTAATTTATGATCAAGCTACTTATCTTGTAGTGGTACTTCCTAAAATTTCCGACACAAAATCGATCATAGTGCTGGACTGGGTATCTTGGGCTTGGTCGCTGCACTTATGAAGGTTTATGATTTTTTTCCAAAATACTACACGGATTGGAGATATTTATAGAAACATTTGGGAGAGGGTGTCGATGAGTTTGAGTTGGACTCAGTTAATACATGTAGTGACACTAATCTATTGAACACTCAGTCGTGATCATCTAAGAAGAGAGTTCGAATTTTAAAACATGATATAGTAGTTCATTCAATATAGGATTGGTAGTGACTGAAACTGCGTAGGAGACTTCACTTGATGACTCAATAAGAAATCCGTTATAACGTAAACATACTTAACACAAGGTTTTTCATAAAATATTTCATGTGGAGAACTTAAAATTGACTCGCTCCAAAACGAGCAACACAAAGGCTATCCCAAGTGCAGGATGATGTCGCATAATAATTAGGAATAAAATTTCTAGATCGTTTCCTCAAGGAAAGTGTGCTTAAAATCAAATTCATACAATGGTGAAGATATTTACAAAGAGAAAATAAAAGTAGTGGTATGTACAATGAATGAGGTAAACATTTTTAAAGTAGCATAATACAACTAAAATGATAAAATAAAGAGATATGAAAAACGACTAAGGTTTCAAGAATCCATCTAATAATTTAGAATATTGTCCCCAATCAATCTACTTCAATTAAACTAGAAAGTCAATTATGTCTAACTGGAAGATTTAGAAGTTAAGGCCAATAAAATTAATCACTAAAGATTAAGTTTAAACAATTGATGATTAAAACATTTACAAATCCATTTGAATATCACATGGATTCTTCAAGCATTCAATGTATCCGAAAATCACAATGGATTAAGATAAATATATAGATAGTCAAAGTTTATAATAATAAAACCATTCAATCGATCAAACTCACAATATAAACTCTATTGTTGATTGGAAACAATATCTAAATCATTATATTTCACCTCTAACCTTAATACAATGCAAGAAAAGTAAATGACATAAGTTAAATAAGCAAACCAAAATTAACAAGAGCTGGAGAGGAGGCTACAGGCAGGGGAGGAATGGTGGACCGCAACAGTGGTGTCACTCAATTGTGCTGTCTCCCTCTCCCTGCCTGAGCTTTCTAAAAAATAAAAGAAAACAGAGAGAAAACTAAATTACATTACTCCTATTCTAATTCTCCTTGAGCTCTTTCTCATCCCTCTTTTCTAGCCATTTCGAGCATCCAAAAGAAGGAAAGAAAACAAAATAAATCTCCTAACCACATGTGTCCATCCAAAAGCAAGGGAAGACCGCGTGTGTGAATGGAGAATTACTGCATCTTACGTGAGCCAAGAAAAGAAACAGTTGCAGCCTGCATTGCTTCAATCGAAAAGCAAGAAAGTAATTTGCAACGTGTGTGTTAGCATGGCTTTTTGCCTTTTCATCAGGATGTCTGCTGCTTTGCATGTGTGAGGTTCCCAAAATGCCAGAAAATTAGCTGCCCCATTCGGTTTTCGCAATGGCTCTTTACCCCATGTGGTAAAACATGTTTATAAGCCCAAAATGAAGAAATGACTATTCTACTTCAACATGCTGCGGGGCCACCCATTGCAAAGCTCAAGATGCCACATGTCATTGTTTCTCATCTTCCACCCAAGCCATTGGAAATCCCACAATTTGCATATGCTACCAGGGTGCTACCCGCACCCTGTTTCGCATGGGGAGGGGGTGGGGTGCTAGGTGGGGTGCGGGGCGGATTGTCATTTCCACTTTAAATATGGACTACATTCTACTATGTTTAAAAATTATATCTAAATCCAAAAGTGATCAAAAATATATTTTTAGATCCAAGTTTTAAATTTTAACTTTAAATTTTGTAAATATGACTATAATTTAAAAATTATGTAGTTTTTAAATTTGTTAGTGCATATTTTGTGTTAGTTGTAGTGTAGTAGTTTTTAAATTTGCTAGTGCATACTTTGTGAAAAATCTAACAAATTGTAATATATATATATATATCTATTTATATATGCACAATTTGTAAAATATAAATATATATTTATATTTATATATAAACATATATTTATATTTTTGTATATATATAATATATATACATAGGAGGGGGCAGAGCGGGGGAAATGCGGGGCGGTATTGCCCACCTCCCCATGCGGGGGTGGGGCGAACAGGGGTTGGGCAGTAGGGTGCGGGGCCCCGCTGACCATCCCTAGCTGCCAACCAATGCTTCTAATTTTAATCTTTATCTCACCATCAGAATATGAATTTCGTGTAAACACTAATAAGAACACATTAATTAAAAGCATAAAAATAGGGAAAGAAATAATACAAACAAAATAGGAAATCAAAAATAAATTAAAATGAAATATAGAATATAAAAAATATATAGTGCATATGAGGAAATATTATCCAATTAAATCACAGGTTATAAAATTAAGCATAAACTATGATATTAACCAATTTAAATCATAACTCAAATTTATGCCTATTAACCATTTTTCCATCTAAAACCAACAATAATGTCATAAAGCAATTAACATATATTGGTTTTAGATATATAAATGTGCAATATTTTATCTCAAACAAAAATCATGACAGTTCACACGTATGCTATAACATACATGACTTATCTTGGCTTATCTCACTTATCTTACTTATTATACTGGCCCATACACTTAACCATGTGTGTAAAGTTGTGTACCGGCCCCACATCCCGCAGTCACAAGGGGAGCCATTAATAGTATTCTTACATACTATAGTTGACCACGCTTAGCTCCGTGGCTTGTCCATCCACCCATAAATTGCATTGGTACTATGCATCTGAATGACCATCTGATTAATTGTTATGAGCTTATCTTACACTTGATCTTTTGAAAGCTTATGTGCCTTATGCAACTTGAGATGTATGAGATGCATAATACATATATAACTATAATATGCGGAATGAAACATGATGAATGACGTGCTTGCAAATATCATAACATGCATGGTATATAAACATTAGCTTCTAGAGAATTGGCTTTAATAATAATAATATATAATTAGCTAACTTATGTTAATCCTAATTTACGATTAAGCTACTTACCTTATAGTGTTGCTTCCTAAAATTTTTGATAAAAAATCGATCATGGTGTGAGACTGTGTATCTTGGGTTCAGCCGTTGTACTTATGGAGGTTTATGGTTTTTTCCAAATAATACACGGATGAAAGATATTTATAGAGAGATTTGAGTGAGGGTGCCGATGAGTTTGTGTTGGACTCGGTTGACACATGTAATGACACTAATCTGCTAAACACTCAGTCGTGAACATCTAAAACGAGAGTTTGAATTTTAAAACATGATCTAGTAGTCTATTCAATGTAGGATTGGCAGTGACTGAGACTGCATAGGGGACTTTAATCAGTAATGATTTTAAATTGAAATAAATTTTCAATTGCCGATCTTTAAATTCTAAAAGGAGTCTAACTCATTCAATAAATAATAATTGGGATTTAACCTTGTTATTGAGCCTAATTAAAACTCCTAATCAACCTCAATAATGTATCACTCGTGATCTTATCCAATATGGCCCATTAAATATAATTTAGATGATCAATATTCAAACCTTAGAATTATTGAGACTGACTTTACAAACTCTCCTCCTTATAAAAATCTTGTCCTCGAAATTTGCTAGATCTCAAATAACTTACATAATAATCCACTGCATGCTTTTCATGTCTCTTTACTCCTTAATCATTTAGTTGAACCTAATATTCAAAAAAATTCCTTTAGGTGTACACGTTAGTAGGCTACGTGTCAACTATCATGCACTCCAAATTCAATTTAAGGCTAATATCCACCTTAACAATGTGATTGATTTAAAAGCCTAATAATAAATTCACCCAACAATTATCTTAACTCCACCAAAATAGTAAAAATAATCTTGACATAAAATAATAAATAAAACTCTCCACATAAGAAAATAGTAATAAAATTCTCCCTCTAAAATAATAACTTCAATACATCGTAACCTAAAACTCTCCAAAGTTCAGCTTATGAATTTTACAAGTTGTACTTAGCGATAGAATCATGTTACCTATAAAATATAAGAGTACCACCAATCATCATGAAATACCATAAACATACATAAATCTATGTCATAACTTCAAAATCCACTAAATTCATTTCTAATTTATTCAAATAAAACTCTTCAAAATATACTACTATTTCCTCGTGAACAAAATCATCATCAATCTTAAAAGCAAAAGCTTCCTAACCTCGCCTTTAGAAACTTACACACCTTATGCACTAAAAACCTTTCACGTAGTAGGTGCACTTTGACATGAATGTAAGAAGAAAGTTTGAATTTAAAAATATGATCTAGTAGTTCATTCAATATAGAATTGACAGTGACCAAGATTGCATAGGGGATTTCAATCAACGATGATTTGAAATTGAAATAAATTTCTAATTACCGATCTTTAAATTCTAAAAGGAGTCTAACTTGTTCAATAAATAATAATTGGTATTTAACCTATTTATTGAGTCTAGTTAAAACTTTTAATCAACCTAAATAATTTATCGTTCGTGGGCTTCTTCAATATAGCCCATTAAATATAATTTAAGCCTAATAAAAATTATACATATTCTGAACTAAAAATTATTGGGCCGGTTCTTTACACCACCCGCATTTTCATCGATCTTCTCCCTCTCTCAACCCTGAAGGCCAAACCCATTTTTGGGTTCAAAAATCTCACTCTGGCTACCCGTTCACCATCTCGCCAAGTCCTTATTGTTTGGAACTGCAAGGTACTGTTATTTAGATTTAATGACTGCCCTTTGTAATTTTCACTACGAATTAACTATATACTTTTAATCAAGCATGTGAGCACACACTTTTTTTTATCACTACACGCGGGGGGTTTATGGCCCCTACGATCAAATCACAAGCGGGACTTGAGAGCATAGCAGACTCGATGATATTAGAGTTTTATAGCTCTAGGTAAATCTATAAGTCACGTAGGGATAGTACCAGAACCTTTGACTTTAATCTTAGCATGACAAACTTCATTTATGGGAGTTTGTTAAGTTTTGGAAGTGATGTAGTTGGACCTTTTGGCAGGAATGACATAATGGTGTGACCTAGACTACCTCGGGATTGACCTTATGACAAAGTTCCTGAAGTGACCTACCACGTGGTGATGGAAATTACGCTATGGCTCAAACCCTAAACCACATGACTGAAATGCTGGGACAAAAACAAGAGTTTTTCCAGCAACAACCATGAGCCGAGTAGAGAGGTTGCTCATATGAGTATTTTCTAGCCTATAGATGTAATGACCCGATTAAAACTTTTTAGGATATATTATGGATGATTTTAATTAGGTCCAAAACATAATTTTTCTAAAGTCGTTTAAGGCTTAAGTGGATATTTTGGAGGGTATTGAGGCTTTTTGGGTAATTTTGAATTGGTAACAAACCCTGAAATTTTTATGGTGGATTTGGAATTTTTAATGGGCTTAAAAATTGAGTTAAAGCCCATTTAATAATTATGGATCAAGTGGGCCACACTCAAATTTACTATTATGCCCAAGAGTCCTTTTTTTTTTTTTATAAATAACAAAATTATTTATCGGACGAGTTGGACTTATTTTGCACTTGAGAAGAGGCCGATTGGAACTCACACTAGTATAGGCCCATTGCTTACTGAATTGTTGATAACTCACCCAATTATCTTCATTATTTTTTAGATGAGTTTAAGATTTTAGCTGGGGACCAGGTATAGGAAGCACGGGTGAGATGAGTTAAGCATAAAGGAATAAGTGCCAAAGGGTACAAATGAATTGTGGAGGGACTTATTCAAAAAATTTGTTCTTTTTCTTTGAGTAGTTTATTTTTTGGATTATTGATGATGTTATTGAGAATTGAGGATGGTTCTAGTTAACTATATTGGGGTATTTTCTTAAAATAAAATGGGTGTTATATGTCTTTGAGACTTTAGAGCATATATTTGTTGTGTGAGATGTGATTGTGAAGTGAAAGGAAGTAACTTTCCAACCCTATTTGGGTGCATGGCGTTACAATAGATCCCCTAGATTTTCTGGAATTGAATGACATATGATAGCAGGAAACTTGATCATGGATTTTTAAAGGACCTTTGAGATCTGCAGTTGTACTAAAGGTCAGAAGGTTTTGCAATATGTGGGAGATGAAGAGACATCTTCTAGTCATGTAACTAGGGTCAATAGCAGTCGTGACTTGGCAGCTGTTCAAGAAAGAGTTTGACGATCTCTTCTTTCCGAACTCCTTGAGCCAGCAAAAGGCAAGCCATTCGCTATCCTGACCAAGGCGATATGACTATGGAATAGTATGCCCCTAAGTTTATGGAACTGGGAGGAGGTTTGCCCCTCATGCTATATCCACTTAAGAGATGTGAGCTCAATGCTTTTAGGAAGGGTTGCAACCGTGGATATGTGCTCAAGTAGCCTTTCTACTAATTAAGAATTTCCAAAGGCCAATGGAAGTAGCCGCTATTGTTGAACATAGAATCGCAGCCTGGTGGCCATGGCAACAAGCCAGAAGAGGAGAACTTATATTGAGGAAGGGAGTAGCTTAGGGTCACCTTAGAGATTCGTGTCTAGATTTGGGGAAACACCAGAAGTAGCCACAAGAGTTCGCATAGGGGACAGAGCACCAGTATGCAGCTGGTGCAATAGGTCTCATGAAGGAGATTGTCGTCTAGGCAACAACAAGTGTTTCAAATGTGGCCAAACGGGGCACTTCGATAGGGAACACACTAGTTTGCTAGAGATGGTAGACTGGCCCATGTGGAGGATGGTCAGGCTACAAACAATCTGTACATGCACTAGTCTATATATGTTTCGATGCCTAGAGAAGATGATTAAAAGGCTTCAAAGACACAGGAAGTTGGAGTCATAATAGGTATGAACTTTTTTTAATTTTTTAATTATTTCATTTTTTAAAAAACATGTTATTAAGATTAAGGGTGTTTGAATTTATCATGAATGGTCAAACTGTAGCTTGGTTGACTTGAGTGCATCCGAGTCATAACTATCCGCTACATTCGCTCGAATATGTAGTTTACAAATAGAGCCCTTGCAGCAAATTGTGGTAGTGGCTAAGGGTGTAACCAGTCTGGCCTAGTCTGATTTTGGATAAAATTTAAAACCGAATTGATATGCACCGGTTACCCTTCTAAATCGGTACTCCGGTTTTACGATTTTCGATTTTAATGTACTATATTAGATATTATATAATATATATATATATTATATAGTATATTAAAGTATATAATACTATAGTGATAATATATTATAGTATATTATAATATATAGTGATATAGTATTAATATAACAATTAATACAATAAACAAAATGATATAAGATTTTAAAATTTAATATTATATTAATTTGTAATTTATCATCTAATACAAAACTATTTTGTATATAATTATATATTAAATATAAAAATTATATCCAATAAAAAAAATCAAAATATATATAAACTGGTCCCATCCGGTTTTAGAAAAAGAAAAATCGGAACTGGACCGATTTTGACTGGTTTTAAGAAAACTAAAATCGGTATCGGGCCGAACCAAACTTGGGACCGAACCGATCCCACCGGTTTAATCTAATCCGGTTCGGTCTGGTCTAGTTTACCAGTTCACCAGTTTCTTTTACACCTCTAGTAGTAGCTCTACCGACTAGAGAAGTCGTAGTTGTTTAAATTATATTCCAACTTTGGTGACCGTTTAAAGAAACAGTCACTTAAAGGTTAAAGGTGATCTCTGGTGACGGTTTAGTGAGCCTGATATATTCTAAACGGGTACAAAAATTCAAATCTGTTGTAACGTTAGCGTATGTTAATGGTTGAGGTATTGGAAAGTAGTAGTAGTGTTCTTACTCTGCCCCTAAGTTTGTCCCTTGGTTTTGACTATTAGTAATTTTTTTTAACATGTTAATAATAAAACAAAACAACACTGCAGTACAGGTAAAACTCAGGGGACTCTTAAGCAGGACAGACCCTTGAAGAGATTCCATCATCCCGATTCGACTAGGAGAGAAAAGTGGGTCCAGAAAAAGAAAGAAATCAATACCAAGAAATAGGAGAAGTATTATCTTGTAATTAGTGCTGCATGGGATTGTTTCTATTTTCTTTTGCTTCACATTTCACATTTCATAAATCAAAATTTTCAATACTATTTGGTTTGTTTCATCATTAACTGAAATATAATATTTTTTTATTTCTATATCTTATCATAATTAATAATTATAATCCACCAAGCGTCTAAAAATGTCTGTCTCCTGTTGGTGGCGGCATGCAAGTCTTCTATATCGTGTGCCCCATGAAATAGATTTACTTCGAGCCACAATATATGCCATTAGCTTACTTCCTATTTATGAATGGTTCGACCTCGGATAAATCCAAACTACTTCATTTTAATAAACGAATGTAGTTTTAAACTGCTAATAGGGGGTATTTTCGTCAGGGCCTAAAGCCCATGATACTGCCCCCAGGCCTATCATTTCGCCAGGCCCTATAAGCCCTAGGAATACTGGCCCGAGTCTAGAAAGGTCCCCCTAGTAGACCGGGGCGGGCGTGCTCATCCATATTGAGATGGGATGTTTCAGAGTGGCACGGGAAACCGTAATCGGGAAAAAGGGAGGAAAGCACACAAGGAGAAGGGAAGGGACCAAGCAGCCCTATCAGATACCAATGCCTCATTAAATGCAATATGGCAGTGGAGACTCCTGGGAGAGGCTTCCCTCTTCCCCAGAACGCAGGGCATGACCCTTATGACTTAAAAGACCAAGTATAAAAGTCGCCCAGAACGACGAGGTAAAGGATTCGAGTCTATTGTCAATTCCATACAAATGTTGTCTTCTTCTTTAAGGCACTTTTATCTCTACTCAGTACTAACTTTGGCATCGGAGGTTTCCCAGGCCACAGCAAGGCCACCCATCTCCCGCCTCAGGACGTAGCTCAAGTGAAGACTCGGACCGCTAAGCAACCCTGCCCAAAGGCATACGAAACACAACGTTAACATTTGGCGCTGTCTGTGGGATTCGACTAATCTTATGGTTGAGTGTGTCCTTCGTATACCTGCGAGGACTCGTTCTCAGCTGGCATTGAAGCAGGACGAAGGCGTGGCGAATGGCATGGAAGCAAGGTTGGCCACAATGGAGCAACTCATTGGAAGGCTTAATAATGAAATGAAGGAGCTTCGGGAGGAAAACCAGGCCCTCAAGGATAACTTCAGCGACTCGGTACACTAGGACAAGCCCAGTGCCAGTGAACACTAATCGAGAAAAGAGGAAGATGGCGACAATGCCGAGGACGAAAGGAAATGCATGCAGCAGGACCTGCGGAACGTTCAAAGAAAGTATGAGGAGGTATTGAGCAAAATGGGCAGCTCGTCCTTAGTAGACCAACTATTGGGCAGCACAGGCCCACCATACAGCACACCGGTGATGACGGTCCAATTGCCACCAAAGTTCTGAATCCCACCCATGGAAGCGTATGACGGGACCTGAGACCCAGTGGAGCACTTCGAGACATTCAAGGCCCACATGACGCTGCACGGGTTTCTCGAGAAGGTAGCATGCAGAGCCTTCCAGCTGACCTTAAAGGGACCTGTGAGAACGTGGTTCAGCTCCTTGGCCCCCGAATCCATTGAGAATTTCGATGAGTTGGCCCGCCTATTCCTCACTCACTTCATGGCAAGCAGAAGACGAAGACGCCCAGCTGCTTACCTCCTCACCATCAAGCAGAAGGAAGATGAGAGCCTGAAGACTTACCTGGCCAAGTTCAACAAGGAGTCGATGACTGCAGAAGACCAAGACGAGAAGATCACGCTAGCGGCATTGCTCGAAGGGGTCTGGCCCTAATTGATGTTCATGGTAGAGCTAGCAAAGAAGACCCCTGCCACTCTCCGAGAGTTCATGGATCAAGTTGACAACTTCATCAATGCAAAGGATACCCTCTACGCCCTGACTGAAGGAGGTGGAGGGAGTGCACAAAAGGGAAAAGGCCTTGACCAAAGGGCTCCCCCAGGAGAAGATGGAACACAAACAACGGGAATCAAGAAAGGAGGAAGCCCCTGCGAGAGGCATGCAGCACAGGTCCAACCGTTCGATGTTCACCATCGCGAAGGAGGAGAAGCAGCACACCTAGAGGGAATACTCCCGGGCGTGGGAAAGCTCCTGTAAGGGAATGAACTAAGGCTCCCCTGAAGGAATGACGGACCTCCCCCGAATGAAGGCTCCCCTGTAAGGGAATGAACGAAGGCTCTCCGGTGTAGGAAAACTCCTCGAAGGAGTGAACGAGCCTCTCCCTTGGAGGAATGCTGGCAGCCCTGAGACCAGTTCAAGCCAACAAAGGCCTTGAAATCCCACCATGCCAAGTCAGCACGACAGGTTGGTAATGGTTAAGTTAAATTACATATATACACATGCGCTCTGACTTCTGTAGCAAACTTGGGTGGGTTTGGCTTATGCACCGCTCAGCCATCTCCTGAAAAGTGCCAAGTCAGCAACATAGTGCATCGAGGAAATTTCTATCGCGGCTTCTACTATGTGGCATAATTCAAGCAAGATGGGGACCTTATATGCAAGATCACAAGCCAGTTACGCTATAAATGGCTTCATGGATAGGCTAAGGTAGAGGGTCAGTTATGCTCGGCGGGTTACTGATAGAAAAATTATCAATTTGTTGTGATATGAGCAAACGACCAGTGTATTGCTGCCTGCGAAAGGCGTGCGGAATGTAAAAGCATCAAAAGTAAAGGCAACTTAATAGGAAAACATAAAGAAGAGAATTTTATTCATCAACTGCTAGAACAAATACAACCGAGGGAATACAACACAATAGCGAGAAACCATGCAAAGAGATACAAAAGTCAAAAAGCAGCTCAAAAGTCCAAGTTTATCCCAGCGAGCAACGGTACCATCAGAAGAAAAGCTCGGCGGGGTACGACACCATCAGCGAAAAGGGACAGCGGCTCCTAGGGTTCAAACAGCAACTCTAGAGAGGCACCGTTATATAAATGCAGAGGCGAGACCTGGAAGCAGGACAGGAATTGGCTGGAAAGGGGAGTTCAGTCAGTTAGAGCTATGTGGACTCCCCGAAGATTAGGGGAAGATGAAAAGCTCGAGTTGAAGGTAAAAACCCTCCGTGGGGTCCATAAAAAACACCCATCTCGTCGCACAGGACCCCTTTCTTACTCCTATTCCTCCCTCGTTCGGATAGGATGTGTCTGGGCCAAAGTAAGCCCAGGACGCCAGAAATCTCCTTTGATAACCCGACCAGGGAAGGAAGCCCCACTCTTCCCGGATGCGGAGGCAACTCGGGATGTAAGGAAGAACCGTGAACTGCATGAGGAGTTCTGAGGCAGAAAAACCCATTGAACTATCATCCCGCAAGTCAGGAGGCATGCCATCTTTTCAAAACATCTCTTGGTAATGAAGAACAACATAACTTTTGAAAGGGCATTCGCGGGAGCCTCGGGGAGGCCGCCACACGCATGTTTCCATAAAAACTCATCGCAAGACCCAACATCACACGGCCAACCCTGAGCTGGGGTGCCCATCGATGTTGAGAGCAACTGGTATGAGCACAGTGGGGGAGGGGGGGGGGGGAAGAAAGCAGGATTTCAGAGCGCTTGAGGAAGTAGGAGGAGAGACTTGGTGGAAAGAGACGAAGAGGGGAAGGCCTATATATAGGTTGGGAGTGACAGTTTACCTCCCGAGGTTCAGAGTATATGCATGTTGTGGGGGTCCATGAGATCAAAAGTGAATCTTACTGAAATATCCCGCGCAGATTTCATGGCACGCATGGGCAAATGACGCCCACACCATAAAGGCAGGACAACCAATGGATGAGCAATGAATGACTGAAGTTTTGAAATCCTTCCGGATTCGCAGAAGAAACGTTGTTCATTAACTCACTCTCTCGGGAAGGCTAAAGGGTAGGTATGGCAATAACTATGGAAAAGCATAATTCAAAGCGTCACCTCGGAAAAGAAATAATACAAGTAAATAGCAGCCAAACCATGTGAGAGGATAAATCAGAGCATGGGAAGGAAGCCAGGGCATAAAAGAAAGATGTATGTTTTTATTGATTAATTTGTCTACAATTTATAAAGGGACACGTGGCGTTTACTACCAATGCGGCCCCAAAAAAGTAAACAAAAAGAAGAAAAGGACTACGACTGTAGAGGAGGGTCAAGACTGGGAAGCTTTAGGCCCTTCCGCGGGGTCAGAAGAGCCAGTCTCGACAGGGTTCTGCTCATGTTCAGGGCTAACCGGGTGATCCTCAAAGTCCCATCCCCTTGTGCCAGCCGTAGAGGTGCTCGCAGGGAAGAAATCGGTGTGGTCGTCATCTTCCAGTAGGAACGCATCCGGGATTCATCTCCCGCCCCAGCTCGCCAGCATGATTAAGGGCGACGGTGTTGGGCTCAAGGTTCTTGAAGTCTAGAGCTTGTAGATGCGCCTCCAGTTCCTCTGAACTACCTTAGGGGTTGAGGATGACGTAGTCACACATCTTGTCCAAGCCCTCCAAATACCCGTGAGACCACGCCTTGTTGCGGACAAAAAGAGCCTTTCCCAGCTGCTCACTTGATCGCATAGCCACCTCTTGCACCTGCGATAGGTCGCTGCGTAGATCCTGGATAACCACCTCTTGATTGGCAATCCTCTAATGGACCGTAACCAAGTCGGCCAGCACTTCTTCCTCGAGGATCCTGGCCGTAGACAACAGGGCCCCATGGTCCTCTACAATGGCCGACAGATCAGAATGCTCCCCCTCCAGCATCTTAATCCGACTCGAGTGGAACTCTCCTAGGTCCTTCAACGCCTCATTCTCCGCTTGGAGAAGGTCTTGCGATTCCTGGAGCTTACTCAAAGACTTCTGAGCCTTCAAGGCCCAATCTCGAGCCACAGCCAACTCTGCCACCAAGCATCCCCGCTTTTCCCTCCCCTGCTCCACTGCGAACCGGAGATGCCGTATCTTATCTTCAGCAACGCGCTGGGCTAGCTCTCTGATTCCCTGCACGGGCTCTGAGGTTAGGAAGAAAAGACAACAGACTTGAGACTAAGAAAGTTAAAAAGAAATGCAAAATTGAGAAGTACCTTGGCAAGAAGTTTTTACAGCTGCTCCACTTCGCAGCCTATGGCTACACTCCCGGTCTCCAGAGAATGAATTTCCTTTCTTGGGGACCTGACCAACACACCTCTGCAAGTCCCTATCAAAGCACATTCGCTCACCGACAAAATAGGGGGAGCCACCACAAACGGGCCACTCTCGCCCCCTTGTTGGCAACCATCCCCCACAAGGGGACCTACTGCCCCTATCACCGATTTGCCAGAGCTAGGTGGGTTGTGACTAAAGGCGTGTCCTACACATCTCTTCTAAGGCTCAGTGGAGTGGAAGAGTCTCGTGCGTCTGCTGGCCTCCCTTTTCCAGACCTGCTATCTGTGACGCCCCCAAATTCCGTTTGGGATCGGACGGACATTTGAAGCGTCGAGACATGCAACACAAGGTTACCTGCCTCCGTTCATGACATATAAGATGCAATAATTCTAACATGCATCTAACAATATGCAATATTCGCAGCGGATAAATTTTTTCTTTAGTAATACTATGCACCAAATTGAAAATATCCCAAATGCTTAAAACATACTTCATACATAAAAATCCATTGAACAACTAAGATCACAACACTAGTCCAAAATGGTTATGATCCAAAAAGTAGTAGAGATGCAACTCAATCGTACAAGTAGTAATTTACGTTAATTACTATATCAACATTTATGTCGCACCGTCACTTAGTCAACTGTGTCTAGTTGATCAGCTCCTGATTCTCCTTCAGGTCCTGTAACAAGATCTACCATTCGGGGGGAATGGTAGTTGGGACTACCAAAGTGAGATTTGATTACAAATCTCAGTAAGTTAACAAAAAACTTCCACACAAGCTAATGATGCATAGATGTCAGTAAAAGCATAAATGCATAATCAAATTCATAAGAAATTAAAGCATAACTTGGAGTACAACATAGCATAATTGACATAACTTAAATTGAAACATGAACTGAACTTGACTTGCAACTTGACTTAGCATGAACTTGTTCTGAAACTTGAATTAACATGAAAATACATACTCCACAGTTGTTGTGGCCCCATGTATTCTACACAAACTTGACTTAACATGAAAAATACATACTCCACAGTTGTTGTGGCCCCATGTATTCTATACAAACTTGACTTAACATGAAAAATACATACTCCACAGTTGTTGTGGCCCCATGTATTCTATGTGTAAATACATACTCCACAGTTGTTGTGGCCCCATGCATTCTACACATCACAATGCAGTTAAATACATACTCCACAGTTGTTGTGGCCCCATGTATTCTACATAAACTTGACTTAACATTAAAAATACATGCTCCACAGTTGTTGTGGCCCCATGTATTCTATGTGTAAATACATACTCCACAGTTGTTGTGGCCCCATGTATTCTACACAAACTTGACTTAACATAAAAAATACATATTCCACAGTTGTTGTGGCCCCATGTATTTTACGCATCACATTTGTAGTTAAATACATACTCCACAGTTGTTGTGGCCCCATGTATTCTACACATCATAATGTACTCAAGATGAAATGTGACTGGAATACGAAAGGACTGAAGTCCTGACGTAACATAACGTGACTTGAACATAACTTAGAATACATGACCAACTTGAGATAGAAACATTTCGTAACATGGCATAACATATAATAGACAACATATTTAACATGACATACTTGCAACAGTGAATATTACATGACTTGACTTACATGTAATAGATGACATACTTAGCATGACGTACTTGTAATGTACAGTAATACATAACAGAATATATTATGTAACAGATAAAAATTGATGACAGAATAAATTCTGTATAATAGACAATTACATAATAACTTGACATGGCATGACACATATGATAACATACATACATACACTGTAGTTCTTTTACTTAGCACACATACACAGTAGACTGCTAGTAAGTTAAAAACTAACTTACCTCGATCTCCGCGTTTCTTATAAAACTTCAAGTGCGATCACGAGGAACTGTAATTAGTGATTCTAAAAATTAGAACTAAATCACTAATAATTTGAAATATGGAAAATACTAACTTAAAGAGTAAAATTTTTATTTTACTCTCTACATGTGGGAAATTGACCGTTTTACCCATAACTTAAGGATTTTGCATACTAACTTCAAAAGTTTCCAAAATTTACATTCCTCATGTAAATTTTGTCCTAAACTTAAATATCAACTCATAAAAATTTAAAACAAAACACAACCATGAAGAACACACTATGGTCGAAACATCCATAGGCCATTTCCCTTTATTTTTGTTGCAATTCCTTCCAACTTCAAAACTCATGCTTAAACCAAAATTTTGCAACAAACATCTTCCAATCCTAAGTTCAAAACCATACTTAAAACATCCATTTAGAAAAATCTAATAATCAACACCAAACTTTTTTTTTTGTAAAAAGATCTAAGCACTTGAATCACAAGTTTTGAACTTAAATCAAAACATCTCCAAGAATTTCAAAAATCAAATCTTACTTCTAACATATTCATAATATCATCCTAACATCAACCATGCTTTAAATCATCAATCTAAAGTCACCAAAATCACAAAATAACATTTGGAGTTTTTGGTTTTACACTTAGTCCAAAAACAGAAACTTTTTCCTCAACTAGTTTTGATAAATCTCTTGATCTATGACTTATAATTATATGATCTTCAAACCAAACCATCACATGGTTTAAAAAGATGTCCTAAAACATATATAAGCTTCTAATTCAAGATCACATGGTTAGAAATTAACCAAAACATAAATTTAGCCAAGAATATCCACTCTTTGGCTTATTTAAACATCTCTTTGCATAAAATTTCATATCTTTGAAACTAACATCAAATATCTTCAAAATAATAATATAACATGTATATAAGATACTTAGGATCCTCCAATAAAATTATTAAAGTCATTAGAATAGGTTTAGACTACCAAAGAGTTAAACTTTCTCAAAACAGAAACTGTTTTTCCTCTTCCAGTTTCTAAGTTTCTAAATCTAAGAAAATCTTTCATCAAAACCTTTAATCATGCAAAATCCTCAACCAATAGTCATATATATATGTTAACAATACTCCATAAAAATTTCGGACCAATATCTATCCATTAGCTTGGTCAAAAACTCCAAACTATAACATACTCTCCAGATTCACGCCCAGAATGACCTTTCCATGGTTAAAAACACTTTTTACCAACCAAATGACCATGGAATGATACGAAAAATACATCTACGGAAACTAGACTCAAAGAGGAACAACTTATATGAAGGAGACTTTATGATAAAACACTTACAAAAGCTTCTAAATGGGTGTGCAAAAGAACTCCAAAAAGCTGTCCGAGAGAGAGTGTTTGGTATTCTTTCAATGGAAAGCATAAATGAAGATAATTTCGTGGGGAGGGGTGGCTGGAGATACTTGTGGATAAGATATGGAAGAGATGAGGCTGGAGTGAGAGTTAAGTGTAGGACTCTCTTACCCGAAGTGAGAGTTAAGTGTAGGACTCTCTTACCGGAGTGAGAGTGGAGTGTAGGACTCTCTTACCTAATAATATCTACAAAATTCAACTCAAGATATTTTTACCCAATAATATCCACGAAATTAGCTTAAAATATTTTCTAAATGTGGAGTAGAATTGGAAGAGTAAGGTGGTTAAAATCTTTCCATGTGTATTTTAAATCTATGTTCTTAAGATATTTTTCAAATGTGTATTTTGCTTAGGTGTCATGATCTCACACCTTGATTTCCTTCACAATTCCATCTAATGGTTTCTCTTTGTGCTAAGTATCTAATACTATTCATTATGTGTGGTTAAGATCTTGCCAAGTATCCAAATAAAATTTCGCTAACCTAATTTGGACATTTCATACTGTGATTTTGAAAACACTGCGTTTAGTACGTTTACCGAGATTACTATTCACTCCAAAAATAAACGTAATAAACTTAGTACTGAAAAATCCTAAATATTCAATTAAGCCTAGTGGTGTAGACTATAATGTATTCTGACACTTCTAACTATCTCAAATAATTAAAATCGCATTTCTGGCACCATAGTGAGTGATAACACTAACTATGTTGACAGGCTAAAACCTATGCGATTAGTCGATTCGTGTAAACTTACGGAATTTTCACGAGGTTCTTAAGGTCAAAAGAAATTCCACAATTGAATTTCTAGCGGGTTGTTACAATCTCCCCTCCTAAAAAAAAGATTTCGTCCTCGGAATCGAATTAAATAAGAAATAGAAATTTAATAAGGAGGTGTTGCTTACCAACCTACTGTCTATCCCGTATATATTTGCCTTTGAGATTATGTCATTCCTTAACTCTCTTACTTTAATCAACAATTAGATTATACTTCTTTGCACAAGGTTGGCCAAGTTGTAACGACATACTCTCCAAACCTAAAACTTTAAGTAAATAATCTTCCAAAACTCTTCTTTAGAAAAGCATAGGTGATATACTTTAAATGTTCTTGTAAATACCATAGTTAGTAAAGAATTCATCAAAATTAAACCGTTAACCTCTCTCTTTTTAACAAAATCGGTGGCACTCTGTTTTAGACCAGACAACTCTGATCCGCGTGATTTTTATAGGTCTTCTGTAGTTGTCAGGCGCCGCATAGCTACGACACTACTTTGTTCTTCTGTAATTGTCAGGCACCGCAGCTATGATACTACATTGCTCTTGTCTCTTGTAGAGAAATGATTCACGAGAGGTGATTCGTCATAATTTTCTCTATAAAAGAATTATTCAGTTCATCTTCTTTCTCATCTCATCTTCTTCACTTTTCTGAAATTAATCTGCATTCTTACTCTGCAATCTCTTTCTGCTTACTCATTTTGCAATGGCTCAGCAATCTTCTCATTGCCAAAACATGAGGTATTCTGCACCTCGTTCCCCAGTTGTTTCTGCTTCTTCCATAGGTGCTATTATGCAATCAAATAATGATCTGACTAATAAGTCAGAAAATGAACTTATCTACGAGCTTGTGAGTCTCGGTACTCGATACTCATCAGCCATTGTCGCATATTCTCAGAGACTGCAATCCAGGACTGGTGGGGTTGACAAACTACACGAGAGTATTTCTCTGCTTCAGAGGCTTCTTATGGAATCCAACATGAAGATAGAAGCAGTAAAGCGAGAGAACAGAGATTTAAAATCTTTGCTTAACTCTTCTTTTCGAGTGGCTACTCCTTTAGATAGGAGAGGCATGCAGATTTTTGAAGAGCAAGAACGTTTAAAGATTGAGGCAAAGAGCCTCAAATTTCTGTAATTTTGCTTTATGATAATAAAATAATACTTCACAAATATTCATATTTGTGTTTTTATCTTCTGGTATATGTTTTATGTACTCCATTTTATTTCTTTCAGGGATTTTCATATATATGACATGATCCAATGACTCATATAAATATGCATTTAATCATGCATATCCAAACTCTCAGTAATTTTCAAGTTAATAAAAACCTCAAGGAGTTCTACTGGTTTAGGACTAACTTACTTCTTTATAATCGCAACAATCAGTCATCTCCCTAGGTGGTACTTCGATAACTGACCAGTTAATAACTTAAACTTGAGACTTTCTCTCTTATGATTGTCATAACTCTTCTATCCATCATGAGTTATCAATTATTTTAACTCTAAATGATTTGTTCCTAATGTTCACATAAATCCTCAAGATCAAGATTTTACTCTCCATATAATAGTCTTCAAAAAAAGATCGATCTATGTATCCATAAAGATAGTGCTTTGTCAGAAATCATTTACTGGCGGCGTGGTAATACTATTATCATAAATGAATCCTACTAAGGCTAAAGCTTCTCCTAATCAAATTACTCTTCCAAACACAATTTCTATCGTATTTTTAGAATCAAAACAATTCTCCAAATATGTGGAATACCATTCATCAATCCCACATATCCTTTCTCATATTACTAAAATGTATTCTATATCTACATTGGTATGAACAATAATACTTCTAATGAAAATTGTTACTCTTACCACTAGGGTAACAATTTAACTTCCAAGCTGAATTCTCAAGCACCACAATTAATAGAAACAATGACTCGTTTGAATCAAACAATGTACAATTTACCAACTCCAATGACTTGACCTAATCCAAAATAACAATAATGCAATACTACCATCAATTGCAATCAGATCAACGTTAACTATGTTTACCTCAACTAATTCTTTATCCATCGGGAAATTCTGATCTTCTTGATTGTTATCTCCCTTAGGATTCCGAGGTATTCTATCACGAGTCATGTGTCCCTTCTTGAAACACACGAGTATATATATATTAAAACCACATACTACCCTTCATACCTTAAGAAATTCAAGCCTACTGACGACTAAAATTTCAAGCCTAATGTTTGGTGCATTTCCTAAGGACATGTGGATTTACTGCCCAGAGACGTATTGCTCTGATACCACCCTGTGACGCCCCCAAATTCCGTTTGGGATCGGACGGACATTTGAAGCGTCGAGACATGCAACACAAGGTTACCTGCCTCCGTTCATGACATATAAGATGCAATAATTCTAACATGCATCTAACAATATGCAATATTCGCAGCGGATAAATTTTTTCTTTAGTAATACTATGCACCAAATTGAAAATATCCCAAATGCTTAAAACATACTTCATACATAAAAATCCATTGAACAACTAAGATCACAACACTAGTCCAAAATGGTTATGATCCAAAAAGTAGTAGAGATGCAACTCAATCGTACAAGTAGTAATTTACGTTAATTACTATATCAACATTTATGTCGCACCGTCACTTAGTCAACTGTGTCTAGTTGATCAGCTCCTGATTCTCCTTCAGGTCCTGTAACAAGATCTACCATTCGGGGGGAATGGTAGTTGGGACTACCAAAGTGAGATTTGATTACAAATCTCAGTAAGTTAACAAAAAACTTCCACACAAGCTAATGATGCATAGATGTCAGTAAAAGCATAAATGCATAATCAAATTCATAAGAAATTAAAGCATAACTTGGAGTACAACATAGCATAATTGACATAACTTAAATTGAAACATGAACTGAACTTGACTTGCAACTTGACTTAGCATGAACTTGTTCTGAAACTTGAATTAACATGAAAATACATACTCCACAGTTGTTGTGGCCCCATGTATTCTACACAAACTTGACTTAACATGAAAAATACATACTCCACAGTTGTTGTGGCCCCATGTATTCTATACAAACTTGACTTAACATGAAAAATACATACTCCACAGTTGTTGTGGCCCCATGTATTCTATGTGTAAATACATACTCCACAGTTGTTGTGGCCCCATGCATTCTACACATCACAATGCAGTTAAATACATACTCCACAGTTGTTGTGGCCCCATGCATTCTACACATCACAATGCAGTTAAATACATACTCCACAGTTGTTGTGGCCCCATGTATTCTACATAAACTTGACTTAACATTAAAAATACATGCTCCACAGTTGTTGTGGCCCCATGTATTCTATGTGTAAATACATACTCCACAGTTGTTGTGGCCCCATGTATTCTACACAAACTTGACTTAACATAAAAAATACATATTCCACAGTTGTTGTGGCCCCATGTATTTTACGCATCACATTTGTAGTTAAATACATACTCCACAGTTGTTGTGGCCCCATGTATTCTACACATCATAATGTACTCAAGATGAAATGTGACTGGAATACGAAAGGACTGAAGTCCTGACGTAACATAACGTGACTTGAACATAACTTAGAATACATGACCAACTTGAGATAGAAACATTTCGTAACATGGCATAACATATAATAGACAACATATTTAACATGACATACTTGCAACAGTGAATATTACATGACTTGACTTACATGTAATAGATGACATACTTAGCATGACGTACTTGTAATGTACAGTAATACATAACAGAATATATTATGTAACAGATAAAAATTGATGACAGAATAAATTCTGTATAATAGACAATTACATAATAACTTGACATGGCATGACACATATGATAACATACATACATACACTGTAGTTCTTTTACTTAGCACACATACACAGTAGACTGCTAGTAAGTTAAAAACTAACTTACCTCGATCTCCGCGTTTCTTATAAAACTTCAAGTGCGATCACGAGGAACTGTAATTAGTGATTCTAAAAATTAGAACTAAATCACTAATAATTTGAAATATGGAAAATACTAACTTAAAGAGTAAAATTTTTATTTTACTCTCTACATGTGGGAAATTGACCGTTTTACCCATAACTTAAGGATTTTGCATACTAACTTCAAAAGTTTCCAAAATTTACATTCCTCATGTAAATTTTGTCCTAAACTTAAATATCAACTCATAAAAATTTAAAACAAAACACAACCATGAAGAACACACTATGGTCGAAACATCCATAGGCCATTTCCCTTTATTTTTGTTGCAATTCCTTCCAACTTCAAAACTCATGCTTAAACCAAAATTTTGCAACAAACATCTTCCAATCCTAAGTTCAAAACCATACTTAAAACATCCATTTAGAAAAATCTAATAATCAACACCAAACTTTTTTTTTTGTAAAAAGATCTAAGCACTTGAATCACAAGTTTTGAACTTAAATCAAAACATCTCCAAGAATTTCAAAAATCAAATCTTACTTCTAACATATTCATAATATCATCCTAACATCAACCATGCTTTAAATCATCAATCTAAAGTCACCAAAATCACAAAATAACATTTGGAGTTTTTGGTTTTACACTTAGTCCAAAAACAGAAACTTTTTCCTCAACTAGTTTTGATAAATCTCTTGATCTATGACTTATAATTATATGATCTTCAAACCAAACCATCACATGGTTTAAAAAGATGTCCTAAAACATATATAAGCTTCTAATTCAAGATCACATGGTTAGAAATTAACCAAAACATAAATTTAGCCAAGAATATCCACTCTTTGGCTTATTTAAACATCTCTTTGCATAAAATTTCATATCTTTGAAACTAACATCAAATATCTTCAAAATAATAATATAACATGTATATAAGATACTTAGGATCCTCCAATAAAATTATTAAAGTCATTAGAATAGGTTTAGACTACCAAAGAGTTAAACTTTCTCAAAACAGAAACTGTTTTTCCTCTTCCAGTTTCTAAGTTTCTAAATCTAAGAAAATCTTTCATCAAAACCTTTAATCATGCAAAATCCTCAACCAATAGTCATATATATATGTTAACAATACTCCATAAAAATTTCGGACCAATATCTATCCATTAGCTTGGTCAAAAACTCCAAACTATAACATACTCTCCAGATTCACGCCCAGAATGACCTTTCCATGGTTAAAAACACTTTTTACCAACCAAATGACCATGGAATGATACGAAAAATACATCTACGGAAACTAGACTCAAAGAGGAACAACTTATATGAAGGAGACTTTATGATAAAACACTTACAAAAGCTTCTAAATGGGTGTGCAAAAGAACTCCAAAAAGCTGTCCGAGAGAGAGTGTTTGGTATTCTTTCAATGGAAAGCATAAATGAAGATAATTTCGTGGGGAGGGGTGGCTGGAGATACTTGTGGATAAGATATGGAAGAGATGAGGCTGGAGTGAGAGTTAAGTGTAGGACTCTCTTACCCGAAGTGAGAGTTAAGTGTAGGACTCTCTTACCGGAGTGAGAGTGGAGTGTAGGACTCTCTTACCTAATAATATCTACAAAATTCAACTCAAGATATTTTTACCCAATAATATCCACGAAATTAGCTTAAAATATTTTCTAAATGTGGAGTAGAATTGGAAGAGTAAGGTGGTTAAAATCTTTCCATGTGTATTTTAAATCTATGTTCTTAAGATATTTTTCAAATGTGTATTTTGCTTAGGTGTCATGATCTCACACCTTGATTTCCTTCACAATTCCATCTAATGGTTTCTCTTTGTGCTAAGTATCTAATACTATTCATTATGTGTGGTTAAGATCTTGCCAAGTATCCAAATAAAATTTCGCTAACCTAATTTGGACATTTCATACTGTGATTTTGAAAACACTGCGTTTAGTACGTTTACCGAGATTACTATTCACTCCAAAAATAAACGTAATAAACTTAGTACTGAAAAATCCTAAATATTCAATTAAGCCTAGTGGTGTAGACTATAATGTATTCTGACACTTCTAACTATCTCAAATAATTAAAATCGCATTTCTGGCACCATAGTGAGTGATAACACTAACTATGTTGACAGGCTAAAACCTATGCGATTAGTCGATTCGTGTAAACTTACGGAATTTTCACGAGGTTCTTAAGGTCAAAAGAAATTCCACAATTGAATTTCTAGCGGGTTGTTACACTATCCACTCAACTGGCCACTGGCCCAGCCTGAGCAGCAACAAGAGGGCTCTCGGCCAAGGCACGGACGCGTCTAGGATTAGAGACGCATTCATCGTTGGGTTCTTCGAAGCCCTATCCAGATCAAATGCTTCAATCAAGGATCGAGCAGAAGACAATGGAGAAAGAGACATCTCAACATTCAGCTTCGGAGGGGGTTTCACAATCCGAGTTTGCTGAGGTGCCTTATCCATAAAAGTGCTCCAAAAGTACATGTTGAACACTTCTGCCCTTCGCGAAGTACTAGATGCATCCACCGAGATACACGGGTTTCCACAAACGAGATCTTTCAAGGGACTTAGAAGTTACACTCGGGCCCTGCAACTCCCCGGCCTATCGATGCCGGGAGGGCATTACAGAAGAGGAAGGAGGGCCAACCACCTCTGCGGAGATGGGAAAAGCCGCACTAGTCGTTTGGGGAGCCAAGGCCATCGGAGATGTTTACACCTATCCCCTTGGCTCCGAACAAATCCTCTTCCCCTTGTCTTTGGGAGAGGATTCAGCGGTCCACTTCTTCGAAGAATGCGGCAAAGGATCAGCAACCACACCTTGGGCAGAGGGAATGGCATGACCCAACGGGGGAAGGAAAACGGCCAGACTGTCTTCCCCAAGGTGGACCTCAGAGTGAACCATGAGTGGGCGCTGAGTCGCCTAGTCTTGCACGATCGCAATGCGGCACATCTCGTCTGATGTGGCCACGGGGCGCACCACCTTGTCACCCAGCACGACTCCCTAATCCGCCTTTATCGGGAACTCGACTCTAGAAATTTTTCCCACCAGGAATTTCCATCCTTGAACACCCACAAAGAAGAGTTTGCCAGTTCAATCCGAGACGTTGTGGTATCTTGACTTCAGCACGACCAATGCAGGCGCCATTCCCCTGAAGCTACAGATCTCTCTTGTTCCTCTTTGTACATGGTGAGTCAGGAGGAACTCACGGTAAGTAAGGTCAGTATTCTCTGGGTCAGATTTCAATAAAACCCGCTGCCATAGAATGCAACAACACATTAGAATCTGCCAAGCATTCAGATGAAGCTGAGCGAGCGCCAGTCCCAAGTGGTATAGAACTTGGCGGACAGGGAGAGAAAAGGGCAATCTTAGCCCGTAGGAAAACATGCTGGGAAAAAGAGCAACACGAGCCGCCAAGCCATCAGCATTCACGACCCCTTCACGTGGCCCAGGAACCCCAAAGTAACTGAATCTGGAATGTGGTAGGTCAGCACCAAGGATTGAAGAAAGGCTGGGGTGGCCTCAGAGTGCCAGTGGCGACCAGAGAACCCAGACTTTGACTAGCTGGCCTCAGAGCGATGCATGGAGCCAGTTGGGTTGGTGGATTTCTAGGAAGCCATCGAGGCTAGGGAAGCTAAGTTAAGCGAGGAAGGGTTGAAGTTGCATAAAAGGAGGGCAATGGACACCTTGAAAATACAAAAGGCAGATGAAATGGGGTGTGAATTTATATGCACGGTATGGTCTCACAGTCGCGGAAAAGGGGTAGCGTCTGACAGCCTGACTTGCAAGGTATGTGAAGCGACGGAAACCATATCAGCACCCCGGTAATAGTATTAGCGGAATCAGCATCAGACACGTGAAACGGCCACTGACCTTCCCATACCACCATTCGGTGACAAGAAGAGTGATCAACTGTGATAAGCAAGAAGCTATGAAAATCCTCATCGGTCAACCCGATGAGAATTGGTGGGGTAACTGTTAGGGGGTATTTTCATCAAGGCCTAAAGCCCATGATACTGCCCCCAGGCCCATCACTTCGCAAGGCCTCATGAGCCCCAGAAATGCCAGCCCGAACCTAGAAAGGCCCTTCTAGTAGCCCGGGGTGGGTCCTAGACTCGTGCGGGTCGGGCGTGCTCACCCATACTGAGATGGGATGTTGTAGAGTGGCGCGGGAAACCGTAATCGGGGAAAAGGGAGGAAAGCATGCAGGGAGAAGGGATGGAACCAAGCAGCCTTGCCAGAGACCCACGCAGCATTAAATGGTTGACACCAAGAAGACCACACCTCATTAAATGCAGCATGGCGGTGGAGACTCCATGGAGAAGCTTCACTTTTCCCTAGAACGTAGGGCATGGCTCTCCTGACCTAAAAGATTAAGTATAAAAGTCGCCCAGAACTACGAGGTAAAGGATTCGAGCCTATTGTCAATTTCATACAACTGTCGTCTTCTTATTTAGGGCACTTTTATCTCTATTCAATACTAACTTTGACATTGGAGGTTCCCCAGGCCACCGTAGGGCCACCCATCTCCAGCCTCAGGACGCAGCTCGAGTGAAATCCCTGGCCACTGAGCAACCCGGCCCAAAGACGTACGAAACAAGATGTTAACACTTTGTGTTTATTAATTTTATTGAATTTTTCTAACTTAAAAAAAATGATAACATATTAAATATTTCAAAAGAAAAAGGAAAAACAATGTTATATATATATAAAGACAAAATTCTCTAAAAGGACTTCTAGCAAAGCTACAGCACTACGAAATTCCCATCGTTATATGACAAATCCAAATAGTAATTTAATGGGACAGGTCGGCCAAGAATTGCAACCTCACTAATTTGTGAGATGATGTTTGGAATAAGGCCAACCTAGTATGGAAACTGCCACTCACTAATAATGATAATGGCAGAAAATCCGAGTCCTTGAGGATCCATCCATCACTACGAAACATCATGAGTTTTGAAGCTCAAATCTCTACAAATATTAGTCGTAGAGTTCAATGGCAAATTATCAGTTAAATCCAATACGTTAGTTTTTAGCAAATTTTTTTCATAATAATTTTTCTCTGTAAAGGTGGGAATTAGGCCCAGAAAATATTTTTGGAAAGAAAATCTTCAGAATTTTTTAATTTTTAATTTTCTGAGAGTGGCCAACTTCAATGCAAAGTATATATATAGTCGGGTGTAAAATTGCTAAGAATTATCAAAACAGAGGATGTGAAAGAATGTTTACTTCTTCTCATTAACCGAATGAATATTGAATTACTAAAATATTCTATACAAAGTATCCTATTTATACAGCTTAAGGTACAATCAAGTAGAGTATTCTGATACTAATTAACTTATTAATTAACTGTCAAACTGGATTAGGAATTAATGAAGTCCCTTGTTTGGCTTCTCGGGATTTTCTTTCCAATTCCTTGATATGGTTTTCTATATTCCAACACCCCCCGTCAAGATGAGAATGAATATTTACCATTCCCATCTTGCGAATGAAGTGATGAAAATTCAGAGATCCGAGGGGCTTAGTGAGGATATCTGCTATCTGATGCTTCGAAGGAATATGTATGATGTTGATGAGACTCTCTTGTAATTTCTCTCGAACAAGATGGCAATCGAGTTGAATATGTTTTGTTCTTTCATGGTGGACAAGATTAGAAGCAATTGCAGCTACTGGCTTACTGTCTGTATAAAGCAAAGCAACTTGAGTATGCTGGATGTTTAGATCATTTAGAAGGTATACTAGCCACTGGAGCTCACATGTAGTAGAGGCTAAAGCTCTATATTCCGACTCAGCAGAAGACCTACTCACTGTAGGTTGTTTCTTTGACTTCAATGAGATGAGTGAATCACCAATGAACACTGTAAAACCTGTGATACTTCTCCTTGAGCCGAGACAGCCCCCCCCCCCCCCCCAATCACTGTCTAAGTATGCTTTCAAATGTAATGGTGATGCTGCATCCAAAAAAATACCTTGTCCACGTGTGGCTTTAATGTACCTAAGTACTCTTTCAGCTGCTTGAAGATGTAATGTACTAGGACTAGCCATGAATTGACTTAAAGCTTGGACTGAGTATGCCAAATCAGGCCTAGTAATGGTTAAATATAGGAGTCAACCTACAAGTCTTCTGTAGGCAGCAGCATCAGTTAAGGGTGGAGAAGAATCATTTGTAGTTAATTTGAGGTTAGATTCCATGGGAAATGCCATTGGTTTGGAAGCAGAAAATCCACTATCTTGTAGTACATCGAGAGCATACTTCATTTGACACAATACAATACCTTTCTTTGATCTTGCTACCTCAATGCCCAAAAAATATTTTAATTCACCCAATCTTTAATTGTGAATGAATCATGCAAATACTTTTTGACAGTAGCAATCTGCTCAAGATTATTGGATGCTAAGATCACATCATCAACATAGATTAATAAAACCATGAAGCTCTCTGAAGTCTGCATAGTGAAGAGTGAAGAATCTGATTTGCCTTGAATGAACCCAAACTGAATTAATGAGGCTGACAGTTTTGAGAACCACTGTCTTGAAGCCTATTTTAAGCCATACAAACTCTTTTTAAGTTTACAAACTCGTGGGTCATTAGGAGAAGCAAAACCAGGTGGTAATTGCATGTAGACTTCCTCATTTAATTCTTCATATAAGAAAGCATTCTTTACATCAAGTTGATGAAAATACCAACCCTTTATTGCTGCCACAACTAACAGCACTCTAACTATTGTCATTTTAGCTACAGGAGAATAGGTATCAAAAAAATCCAGTCTCTCTTGTTGAGTATATCCCTTAACTGATAATCTAACTTTGTATCTTTTAACACTGCCATCAGCTTTGAACTTAACCCGGTAAACCCATTTACATTCTATGGCAATTTTGTTTGGAGGTAAAATGGCAAGATCCCAAGTTTTATTAATTTCAAGAGCTTTTATTTCTTCTACCATAGCATGTTTCCATTTAGGTTGAGAGATGGCTTGTTTAAAAGTTTTGGGGGTTTAGATATAGTGGAAACAACAAATACAAAGGCTTTATGTTTATGAGATAATTTGGAATCAGAAAGAAACGAAAGGATTGAGTAAGGCTTACCAGAAGAGCAACTAGGAGATGATTGTGCAGCTGAATAAGTCAAGTTGCCAAAACAGTAATCCTGCAAATAAGTGGGAGGATGTCTAATTCTTTCAGACGTTCTCAGATTTGTTAAGTCAGTATGTTAAGTATTGGAATTGATTGTGACAAAATCTATGACATCAGAATTGTGAGAAGGATTATTTGATACTGTATTTGGTGCTGTATGATCATATACTTGGGGAAATTTTGGAAAAGACATAAGGGATATGAGCATGATTAGGAATAGATGGAAAAACTGATTCATAGAAAGTAACATTTCTAGATACAAATATTTTTATAGTGTTTAAGTCTAGAACTTTGTATCCTTTAATATTAGGTGGATAACCTAGAAAAATACATTTAACAGCTCTAGGATGGAATTTATCTCGATGATTGGTAAGAGTATTTGCAAAGCATAAGCAACCAAATACTTTGAAGTAATTGTAATTTGGTAAAGTATGAAATAGCAGAAAATATGGTGTTTGATTATTGAGAATTAATGAAGGAGTTCTATTGATTATATGTGTGGCAGTTAACACACATTCAGACCAGTATGTTAAGGGTAATTTTGACTGAAATAAAAGAACTCTTGCAACATTGAGTAGATGTTGATGCTTTTTTTCAACTCTACCATTCTGTTGAGGAGTTTCTATACAAGATGATTGATGTATGATGCCATATTTTTGATAAAAATCTGGCATATTGAATTCTTGACCATTGTCAATCCGAATGGTTTTGGACTTGTGTATTGAATTGATTTTGAACATAGGCAATGAAGTTTTTAATCAGAACTCGAGTATCTGATTTTGATTTCATAAGATATAACCAAGTAAATCTTGAATAGTCATCCACAACAGTAAGAAAATATGAATATCCAGAATAAGATGTTGTGGAAAAGGGGCCCCAAATATCAAAATGTACCAACTGAAAAGCTTTATTTGAATGAGTAGTTGATACAGAAAATGGAAGTTTCTTTTGCTTAGCTAATGGACATACTTCACATATGTGATTATTTGAAGTTGTTACAGAGGAATCAAATGAATTGATGACTTTTATTCTAGAGGTTGGAAGATGTCCTAGCCTAAGATGCCATATATTAGAAGTGGCATTACAAGCTTTAGCAGAAATTGAAGTGGAAGATGAACTGATCAAATTAGACTTCTCAGTTTTTGTAACATCAGGTAAATGTTGTAAATGGTATAAACCTGAATTGACTTCCCAATCATCTTCCATTTGTTGAGATCCTGCAAAACACATTTGGATTGGAAGAAGAACAAACTAAGTGGGTTATCTTTTGTCAATCTTGAAGCAGAAATAAGATTGATATTGAATGCATAAACATAAAGTATACAATGTTATGTTAGATGAAAGAATGACATTTCCAGTGAATACAACTAGAACAAATTGGCCATTTGGAAGGTGGACTTTGCAAGACTCAGTGGGCAGTTTTATGGAGGTAAAAAAATTAGGACAGTAGATCATATGATTTGTTGCCCCGATATCCAAAATCCAAGTAAAAGAATTCTATGAATTAGATGCTGTATTGCAGGTTAAAGAAATACCTAAAGTTGTTGCAATATTAGCAACTGGAGTAGAAGTGATGTTTGAATTTGAATTTGACAAGCTATTGGCAAGAGTAATTAAGTTTTGAATTTGCTCTTGAGAGAAAATGGTGTTGGGATTACTTGCATCCTGCTCCAAAGATGAAACATATTTGCAATAGGTAATCGTGAAGTTTCATTTCTAGGATAAGTAGAGATGGATCTTTTGCCTCGAGGACCTTTCCAGCCAGGAGGATAACCAATGAGTTGGAAGCACTTATCTACTAAGTGACCAGAATATCCACAGTGGGAACATATTGCATCTGTTTTGCCTCTTGGTTTTTGAAATTTGCTAACATTTAGTGAATGTTGCCTTTGAAATTGTGTAGCAAACATAGCATGTGAGTCGAGGGATATACCAATAGTATTGCTTAATGATCTTTGGCTTTCTTCTTGCAGTAACAGAGAAAATACCTTGCTCATCGAAGGTAATGGAGATTGAAGGAGCAGTTGACTACGTAATGCTGAATAAGAATCATGCAAACCAACTAAGAATTTCATTACATAATCAGCTTGTTGGCGCTCAGCTAAATTCTTCAAAATGTCACAAGAACATCTTTTAAGATTTCCACAACAACAAACTGGAAATGGACAGTAGCTAATGTATTCATCCCATAAGGTTTTGAATTCATTGAAATATTCAATGACAGACTTTGATGCTTGAGAAATAGAACTAAGTGATTTTTCCAACGTGAAAACTCTAGGGCCATCACTACGAAGATATCGAATCTTGAGTTCCTCCCAAATCTCGAAGGCACTTGTGAAATAAAGAAGACTTCCACAAATTTATTTGGAAATCGAATTCATTAGCCAGGACAAAACCAGATTGTTTGCCCTAAGCCAAGCAATTTGAAGTGTTTGATCTTGAGAAGATGGTTGAGATAGGCTGCCATCAATAAAAGCAATCTTGTTCTTCACTGTAAGTGCAATAGAGATAAAGCGACTCCATGCTACGTAATTCTCTCCAGTGAAGATTTCAGAAACCAATAAAGCACTGGATTATCAGATGGATGCAAGAAATAGAAGCTTGAAGAATCATCAGAGGGATTGATTCTTGAAGAATTCGGGATGAAATTTTGGATGAAATTTGGGATGGAATTTGGGATAGGAGGATCAGAATTAGATTCTGCCATAGAAGCAGATAGAGAAATCAAGATTGTAGCGGAAACTTGATACACGATGATACCATGTAAAATTGCTAAGAATTATCAAAACAGAGGATGTGAAAGAATGTTTACTTCTTCTCATTAACCGAATGAATATTGACTTACTAAAATAATATGTACAAAGTATCCTATTCATACAGCTTAAGGTACAATCAAGTAGAGTATTCTGATACTAACTAACTAAACTATCCAAACAAGTGATCTGCCTTTATAATAGAAGCAGCTTGTAGAGTTGGGTAGTTTAGCAGACGAAACAAGCAAACAGACCGTTTCATCGCCGTTGAGGGAGGTGGGAGCCTCGGCTCCTCCCTCCCTCCCCCCTCCCTCCTCCTTTTAGTTTTAGTTTTAGTTTTTTATCCTTTGGTTTTCTGTTTGTTCTTTTCGTCTGCTGTTTTGGCCCGTTTTTGGTTTTTTCAGTCGGCTCTTGCGATTGTGGTGGTTAGCTCTTCTCCCCTGTTTTCAGTGTCTTCCCTGGTGCGAGGATCACCGGTAAGGATCCCGACCAACCCAGCGAGATGCCGCTTTGCAGAGGAGGCGTGAGCAATCCTGCGAGGTGGCGCTTTGCAGAGGAGTCGTACGGCATGGACGAAACAGATGGGAGGATTTGGACGGGTGAGAAGCTAACCTATCCGTGTTGACGCAAGGCTGACAGCTTGGGCTTTGGTGGGGCGAGGATACGGCGGGGTGGCTCGACGGCGAGAGGCTTGATTCTCTGTTCTCGTAACAGAGTGTTTGGGTTTCGTACGATGGGGCTGCTGGTTTAATATATCTGTTTCTGGCTGACTGTTTTGCAGGGGCTTATCTAGGCATCGGGGGTCTTCCCGTGCCTTGTGGTGATCGGCAGCAGCAGCGCTGCACAGGAATAGAGAAGGAAGAGGGGGCGGCGGACGTAGCGAAGAAACCCTAGTCTGATCCTTAGGCGCCCTGTTGTTAGCGGGTTGGGCCCCCGGGATGCCGGGTCATGGGCCTGGGCTGGGCCTTCTGTTTTGCACAGCCCTTTAATGTTTTTATGTTGCTATGTATTTGTTTTAATGTGTTTTAGTTCTATATTTTAAATATTGCCTAGAGTCCCACTCCTTCTTAAAAGGAATGTGGGTTTTGTCCTACTCCTCTTTTGGAGGAATGTAGGTTTGGGTACTCTTCCTCCGTGGGAGGAAAGAGTGTGGTGTACCTCTCTTCTTCGAAAGAGAGGTAGTTTATCTCTGTTCATCAGAGAGCTTTCTCTTTTGACTGCTGTCAAAAGAGGAGGTATAGAAGTTTTTAGACAATGTCCGTTACAAAGAAATTTGTTGACGGGGGAGCTCCTGAGCAGATGCGTTAGTTGGCTTATGGTCTGGCTTTCCAGTTTGTTAAGTCACAGTTGTAACTTCGCCTATGAATATATGCAGTGAAGCATTTTCTATCAAAAAAAAAGAAAAAAAAAAAAACTAAACTATCAAACTGGATTAGGAATTAATGAAGTCCCTTGTTTGCCTTCTCGGAATTTTCTTTCCAATTCCTTGATATGGTTTTCTATATATATTCCAACATCGGGAGTAAATTATTCTTGGGATAAAAAGGTTTTGGTTCTTCGTGATTTTTTTTTCATGGAAATTCTAGGCTAATTATAACTAAATGAGAATTTGTACTTTTGTGAGATGGAAAAAAATGAATTGTTTTTTATAGTGCGTATACTGCACGAAGTTGATAAACTCAAGCCAACGGTCAATAGGTTCTTTGCCCAATAGCAGGGTGGTCACCAACGTATATGTGGAAACATGCATGCAGTTTTCAACTAATCATTCGACATTAAGGTTGCCGTGCACCATTTAAGGGGTTAGAAAATGTAGACATTCCAATGAAAAATCAAAACAATGACTAATTAATGGGCATGCATCATGTCCTTTGCATTGACTAGAGGGTCTAAAAATGCACTATTGGAGTAAGTAGTCTAGTTTGATGAATTTGAAAAAGTTAATGCCTTGTATATTACTTCTAGCTGTCACAACTTTATCATCTTCTAGTTAAAGACAATACACGACAAGCTGTAATGACCAGAACGATATTTTTTTTAATGATTTTATAATTCAAATGTTTTGAAAGATTTGAAAAGAATAAATAATTTATAGTTCACGGCATTAAATATTAGTACTCATAAATAATATGAATTTCATAATTAAATACAATGCAGTCCATATATTATAGTTGTCTAGATTTAAATTATAGAAAATCCTTAAGTAATAAATCTCCGTGCTCTATAAGTTCAAAAATTGAATTTCTTTACAAGCAACTTCGTCCAATGAAACCATTCCAACGTCAATAGTAGAGCATTACGAATCTGATCGACAGCGTCTTATTGTCGTTCAAACGTATATCATTAACCGTGCTAACGTCGTTCAAATTATATTTCAACTTTGGTAACATTGTAAAGAAACTATTATTAAGACTATATTTAGATGTTGAGATGATATCATATGATCTGAATTGATCTATAAATGATAATATTTTATGGATCTCATTGAGATGTATTTAAATATAAATAAGTTGAAATATGTATTTAAACGTATAAAGTAAGCTGAAATAAATTTAATCTTTTTATAAAAAATTAAAAAAAATAATAGATCCTATTAATAATTGGGTTAATCAGATGAGTTCAATAACTAAATACAACCTTAAAGATTATTTTTTGGGATGGTTTAGCGATTATCAAATATTCTAAAACGACAGAAAAACTCCAATCTGTCGTAACGAGAGAAAGAACATGAAGGGAGATTAAATTTTAGAGCCTGGGAAACTATCTTGTATTTGAAGAGATTCTGTCGTCCTGAAATATTTAAAAAGAAAGAAATCAATACTCGGAAATAGGAAACCTGGGAAACTATCTTGTAATTAGAGCTGCAAGGGAATATTGTTTCTATTTTCTTTTGCTTCCCAATTCATGCTCATTTCTCATTTCACATTAATTCATACGTCAAATTTTTCAAGACTATTTGGTTCGTTTCATCATTTATATCTGAAATATAATATATATAATTTTTATTTCTACATATTTTCATGATAAAAATGGAAGAAAATATATATTATTTCAATAATGATATTTAATTCGTCTAAAAATGAACAAATCAACTAAAAATTCATGAATTATAAATTCAAATTCAATTAAAAAGTAATTTATGAATATATGAAATAAAATCTAATAATAAACCAACTCAACTTAACTCGATAACAGCTCAAGTTGTCTTTCTAAAATGATTTTTTTTTTTTTTTTTTTTTTAAGAGGACAACATCCCCATCCCGTAATTTATTAAAGGACCCTTCTTATTTATAGTGGAAGAATACGATAATTACAACTAAAAACTCTTTGACAGTAATACGATAATGCTACACCACTATGAAACTCTCATAGTTAATTGACAAATCCAAGTAGTCACCAAAATGAGGCAAGTTCAAGAATTGCAAGTTCACTAATTTATGAGATGATGTTTAGAATAAGGCCAGCCTTGCATGAAAAGCTGTCACTCACTAATGAAAATAACAGAAAATCCGAGTCCTTGAGGATCCAACCATCTCTACGAAACATCATAACTTTTGAAGCTGACAAGTCCACCATTAATTTTTCTTACTTTTGAGAGTGCGTATGCTACACGAAATGGATAAACTCAAGCCTGCAGCCGATAGGTTCTTTTCCCAAAAGCCAGGGTCACCAACGTACATGTGGAAACATGCAGTTTTCAACTAACAAGACCGAGCTAGCTCGACATTAAGTTTGCCGTGCACCATTTAAGGGCTAGAAAATGTAGACATTCCAAAGATCAACCACAACTTTTAATTAATGGCCATCATGTACTCTGCATTGACTAGAGGGTCTAAAAATATATTTGATTTTCAAATTTTCATCTCATTTGATTTTTAAATTTAATTTAAATACAAAAATTTTAAATTAATTATTACAACTTTTTTAAACTAATTATTATAACTTTCTCAAATTAAAAAATAATTCAACTTTTTCAAATTTTTAAATAAAAATAATATTATAAAACTATATTATGACAATATTTTAATTTTATAATATTTTTTATTTAACTTTTTCTCTTATTTTTCAAAATTTTAAAAAATACTCAAATAATTTTACTATTATTTACAATCTTACTACTATTAAAGTTTTATTTCATCTTACTCTCCAAAACGACCCGACTTGTTTGGAAATAGATTTTTTTTTAAAATTTTTATCTCATTTTATCTCTTTTCTAAATATAATTTAAATTCAACATTTTTAAATTAATTACTACAACTTTTTTAAACTCCCAAACTTCCCGTCGTTAAATGACAAAGTAGTTGAGGGCTTTACAATTTTCCCATTAAGATCAGTGTAATGGGACAGTTCCATGAATTGCAAGCTCACTAATTGTGAGATGATGTTTGGATATTTAAGGCCAGCCTTGCATGGAAGCTGTCACCCACTAATGATAAAGGCAGAAAATCCGAGACCTTGAGGATCCATCCATCACTACGAAATATCATGAATTTTGAAGCTCAAATCTCTACAAATATTAGGCTGCGTTAGTTACTTAACTCCTATCAATTCATTTTAATTTAATTTATTTAATTATTATAATTTTTTTTAATTTTTAATATAAAATATAATAAATAATTTAATTTTTTTAAATTTTAAAATTAAATATAATATTAAAAAATAATATTTTTATAATATTTTATTTAATTTTTAACATTTATCTCAACTCATCTCAACATCCAAACTAGCTTAATCATATAGTTCAATGACAAATTATCAAGTTAAACCCAATACGTCAGTTTTTAGCAAGTTTCTTTTATAATAACTCTTCTCTGTAAAGGTGGGAATTATTTGGCCTAGAAAATATTTTTGAAAAGAAAATCTTCAGATTATATATATATATATATATATTTTCTGATAGTGTCCATGTCCAACTTTAATGCAAAGTATATATATAGTCCGTAGTAAATTATTCTTGTGATAAAATGGTTTTGGTTCTTCGTGATTTTTTTTCTCATGGAAATTTGAGGCTAATTATAACTAAATGAGAATTTGTACTTTTGTGAGATGGAAAAATAAAAAATAAAATTGTTTTTTAGAGTGCATGCGTATACTACATGAAGTTGATAAACTCAAGCCGACCGTCAATATATATAGGTTCTTTGCCCAATAGCAGGATCACCAACATGTGGAAACATGCAGTTTTCAACTAACAATTAAGACCAAACTAGCACGACGACATTAAGGTTGCCGTGCACCATTTAGGGGGCTAGAAAATGCAGATATCCCAATGAAAAATTACGTTACTTGTAATTAGAGCTACAAGGGATTGATTCTATTTCTTTTAGCTTTCCAATTCATGCTTATTTCTTATTTCACATTTCACATTAATTCATACATCAAAATTTTCAAGACTATTTGGTTCGTTTCATCATTTAGGTCTGACATTTTTTTTTTTATTTCTATATCTTTTCATAATTATAATCCACCAAGAGTCTAAAATGTCTGTCGTTGGCATGCAAATCTTCTATGTCGTGCCCCATGAAATAGATTTACTTCGAGCCACAACGCCATTAGCTAGCTTACGGCCTATTTAGGAATAGTTCGACCTCGGTTAATCGGATAAATATCCAAACTACTTCATTTAAACTGATAAAAGTACTAATTCGTGTTTATTAATATTTTATTGAATTTTTCTATGATAACATCTTAAATATATAAAAAGATAAAGAAAAAAATAATGTTATATATATATATATATATTCATTGATATAGATATCTAACAATTTATGTAGAAAGACGAGACAACATTTTTATATATAGCTTATAACCTAACCTTGATAATTAAATGATGTGAGTCGGTAATAATAAAAATGGAAGAAAATATATATTATTTCAATGATGATATTTATTTCTTCTAAAAATGAATAAATCAACTAAAAATTCATCAATTATAAATTCAAATTCATTTAAAAATAATTTATGAATATATGAAATAAAACTCAATAATAAACTAATTCAACTTAACTCGATAACAGCTTAACGCCAACCTTGCAAGCGGTCAATTCCTAAAGATAATGACAGAAAATCCGAGTCCTCGAGGATCCATTCATCACTACGAAACATCATTACTTTTGAAGCTGAAAAGTCTACAATTACTTTTAAGAGTGCGTATATTACACGAAGTGGATAAACTCAAGCCTGCAGCCAATAGGTTCTTTGCCCAATAGCTGTGTCATGACCAACGTGCACGTGGAAACAGGCAGTTTTCAACCAACAGTTAAGACCTCGCTAGCTAGCTTGACATTAAGTTAACGTGCACCATTTAAGGGGCTAGAAAATGTAGACATTCCGACGAAAAATCAACCATGACTAATTAATGGGCATCATGTCCTCGGCATTGACTAGAGGGTCTAAAAATCAAGGACATTAGAGTAAGTAGTCTAGTCCGATGAATTTGATAAAATTGATATGACAAAGTTAATGCCTTAATTGTATATTACTCCTGGCTGTCACAACCCTACTGCATCATGTGATCAACAACTTTATCATCATCTAATTAAAGACGGCACATGACAAGTTATCATGATCAGAACAATATTTTTTTTTTTATAATTTTATAATTTAGATATTTTGAAAGATTCAAAAAGAATAGATTATACGTAGTTCACAATATTGTATATTCGTGCTCATAAATAATATAAATTTCAGGATTAAATGGTACAATGTGGTCCATATATTATGTGTCTCGATTGATCAAATTATAGAAAATGGGCCTTAAGTAACAAATCTCCGTTCTGTGTAAGTTTATTCCAAAAATTGACTTTCTTTACAAACAACTTTGCCAAACGTCAATGGTATTGAGCATTTCGACAGAATCTACCGCCACATGATTTTCTTATACCTGACGTTTGAAGAGGAAAGAATATGATAATTAAGAACCTGGTCATCAGCTTGTACAAAATTCATCTATTAGATGTAGGGGAGAGTGCGTAATGCAATCGCCCAAAATGATTATAATTTTTTTTTGATAATCAGACTTTCCTTTCATTCAACTCAAATATCCTTACAAATAGCAAGTTTATCAAGCCATATAGCTTGACTAACAAAAGAAGGACAATAATCCCACCACATACAAATATCATCAATCAACAAAGCATGTCTTGCCAAAAGATGAGCCACCAAATTGCCTAAACGGTTGACATGCACAACTTTAACTTCTTGGAAGCCCTCCATTAGTCTTCGTATGTCTTGAAGAATAAATGCAAAATCTGTTAAACATTCAGAATTTTCATTCAAAGCATTAACCAAAATCAAACAGTCGGTTTCAAGCATAAGCTTTGGGACACCCCATTGAACACACAGCTGTAAACCTCTAAGAAGCGCAACTGCCTCTATGAACTCAGCAGAGGAGACTTCTTTCTCTACCTTAGAACAAGCCACGACAACCTCCCCATTATGATTCCTCAACACCACTCCAACCCCAGCAACAGAATGTTCAGGAAAAGTGGCCCCATCAATGTTCAATTTCAGAAAATCATTCGGAGGAGGATGCCATCTTACCACCTTGCTAATCTTCTGATTTGAAACATCAAACAGCTGCACCTGTTCATATTCTTGTTGTAAAGAAAGTGCATTATTAACAGTCACATTAAAATGCATAGAAATATTCTCATAAATCCTTTTATTCCTTCTATACCAAAGGCCCCACGTTATAGCTACAAATCTGGCCAACAAAGAATCAGAGCCTCTAACTCGGGCCAAATTTGCCAGATCCCAAAAGGATAACTCAGATTGCATGTTATCCATTTGAGAACAAAAAACCCCCCACACATTCCTTACTTCCGAACAAAACTACAAAGCATGAGCAGCATCTTCCATACCTTGATTACATAGCACACAGGTTGCATCATCCAAAACATGTTTCTTCTTCAGATTCAGGTAGGTTGGAAGCTTCTCCTGACACGCCCTCCATGCAAAAACCTTCATCTTTTTAGGAAGTTTCAGATGCCATAATGACTTCCAAAACACAGCTTCAGAACTGCCACTAGAAGACTGCCCATTTGAAAGATGTTGACTCTGTTGAAGATATCGATAAGCACTCTTAACAGAAAAACTTCCAATCTTCTCATGACTCCAATACAAAGAGTCTTCAGAATTTACAGAAATTTGTAGTTTTAAAATCTGTTGAACTAAATTTGGATTGAATAGAGCTCTCACCATTTGAACATTCCACCAACCTGTGCTTGCATCTATCAAGGAATGAACTTTTAAGTTTTCATCAACCTCAACCAAAGCTGAAACACTTGAACAATCCGGTAACCATGGATCCTTAAAGATACGAACAGTTTGCCCATTCCCCACACGCCACCTACAACCTTTTCTCAAACAATCAAGAGCTTCCCAAATTCCCTTCCAAACATAAGATGAACTAGCACAAACTTTGGAATCAAATAAGCTTGAATTCGGAAAATACTTGGCTTTATAAACCTTGTAAAGAAGAGAATCCTCATTTCTTAAAAGCCTCCACCCTTGCTTTGCCAAAAGGGCTAAATTAAAAAGATGAAGGTCTCGAAAACCCATCCCACCTTGGAATTTTGAAACACACAACTTCTCCCATCTACACCAATGTATTTTGTTTTCCCGAGATTGATCACCCCACCAAAATTTTGCCATCATCATCTCTAACTCATGACACAAAGTTTTAGGAAACAAAAAGCAACTCATAGCATAAGTAGGAATAGACATAGCTACAGCTTTTATAAGCACCTCCCTACTCCCTTGAGATAACAGATTCCCCTTCCATACCAGTAACTTCTGCCACACTCTTTGTTTTATATCAAAAAAAGCTTGTTTTTTTTACCTCCCAACCATGGGTGGCAACCCTAAGTACTTCTCATACTGCTGTGTAAAACTACCTCCCCACAACTGCATAATATCTCTTTTGAGGTCATCATTCACATTTTTGCTAAAGACCATAGAAGTTTTTTCCTTATTGATACATTGGCCCGAAGCTCTCTCGTACTTATTCAACAAAGATTAGATCTTCACATTTGTACCCACATCGGCTTTACAAAAAATGACACTATCATCCGCAAATAACAAGTGATTTATTCTAGGAGCACCTCTACAAATCCTTATCCCATCCACCCCTTCCCTACCAGCATTCATTTTCAGCAACGAAATAAGACCTTCCGTGCACAAAAGAAACAAATATGGTGATAACGGATCCCCTTGCCTAAGGCCCCGAGAAGGAATAATCGGGCCTTTAGGACTTACATTGACTAAAACAGAAAAAGAAACTGTTCTAACACACTGCATAACTAAAGAAATCAGTTTCTTATCAAAACCAAGGGACTCCATAATTTTTTCTAAGAACATCCATTCCACCCTATCATATGCTTTACTCATATCAAGTTTGAGGGACATAAACCCCTTTCGGCCCTTTCGCTTAGAGCGTAGAAAATGCAGCAACTCATAGGCAATAAGAACATTATCTGAAATCTGTCTACCAAGAACAAACACGCTTTGAGTATCAGAGATAACATCCGGCAAAACTCTCTTAAGTCTATTTGCAATGACTTTAGAAAGAATCTTATAAAGCACATTACACAGACTAATAGGACGGAAATTTGCTACCTTTGAAGGAGAAGCTTTCTTAGGGATTAATGTAATGAAAGTATGGTTTAAACCTCTAGGAAACATGCCAGAATTCAAAGCTGAAAGTAAAGCAGTGGTAATGGAATTACCTATCACACCCCAATATTTCTGAAAGAAAAGAGGAGGCATACCATCCGACCCAGGGGCCTTTGAAGGGTGCATCTGTTTTAAAGCTAACTCCACCTCCTCAGCAACATAAGGTTTTAACAGAGCCTCATTCATCTCAGCAGTGACTCTAGCCTCAACACCCGAAAGAATATCCTCCATATCCACACGATCTGCAGCAGTGAATAGATTCTGAAAGTATTCAGTAATTAAAGCATCCATCTAATCCCCATTATGCCAAAGACCAGACTCATCTTGCAACTGCATAATACTATTCTTTCTTCGTCTAGTGGATGCCTTAGAATGAAAATACCGGGAATTACAATCCCCTTCCCTGAGCCACTTCACTCGAGATCTTTGCTTCCACATTAACTCATCCCTTTCAAGCGATTTTTGAACCTCAAGGCATGCTTGTTTATGTTCCTCTAGAAAATGTGATCCCGAGTCATTCGCTTCTAAACATTGCAGCCTCCTTTTAGCAATAGCTAAATTCTGCTGCACATGGCCAAAAGAAGCCTTATTCCATCGTCCTAACTCTGTAGCACAGCGAGAAATCCTTCCCATAATCTGATCCAAGGAATTAGGACCATTTCTCTGACACCAAGCCCTCTCAATAATCGAAGAACATTCCTTTTCGCCCACCCACATAGCCTCAAATCTAAACAACCTCCTATTCCTCCTTCTAATCAAAGCCCCTTCAGTATCCAACCATAACGGGATGTGATCGGAGTAGGCTGCAACTCCATGTGTAACTCGAAGATTTAGATACATTTCACACCACAAAGAGTTAGCAAGAAATCTATCTAACCTTTCCTTCACTAAACCCTCCTCTCCCCTACGGTTACTCCAAGTAAAAGGAGCCCCCTCATAACCCAAATCTCTCAAGTAGCAATCCGATAAAACCTCTCGAAACTCGCTCATCTGTAATTCACTCCTTATGTTTCCACCCAATTTCTCAAAATGATCTAAAATTTCATTGAAATCCCCAAAAACTAGCCATGGTAAATCAACCCCACGGCCCAAAAATTTCAAGAGACTCCAAACTTCAGACCGCTACCCACTCTCGGGATGACCATACACCCCTGTCAACAACCATTACACCCCATCACAGTTTTTAATAGATGCATGAATATGATTTCTAGAATAACTAACAATCGTCAAATGAATGTTATCCTTCCAAAAGAGAGCCAAACCTCCACTTCGACCCACACTGTCAACACCAAAACAACACCGAAAACCCAACCTCAACTTACAAAAATCCAACCGGCGTGATGATACTTTCGTTTCTTGCAAAAACAGAATTTCGGGATCTTCACACGTGAGTAAATCACGAAGAGTACGAATGCTCCGTGGGTTCCCAAGCCCACAAAGATTCCAAGATAAAATTTTCATTGGACTCGGCGGGGTTGATCATCAGCCATCGCCGTTCCTTCTTTAAGCAGCTCCACCGAAATAGAGGAAGTAGAAGAAAGTTTACCTCGTTTAGCATCAGCCTCCACAATCGGAATAGCCTTCCGTTTCTTGCCATAGTTTGAAACGAAAAACCCTTCGGACTGAAGGACGGAAGTTGCCTCAACACCAGACACCGAACTGCCTTCATGCGGCTCGGTCTGAATCTTCTGCAATGCCCTAGAACCGATTCTCTGCCCCCTTCTCCTTTGAGCATTGCTTCGGGTGCCAGACCCACCAACAAGTTTTGAACCTTTGTTGCCCGATGGGCCAGAATCAAAGCCCACAAACATAAGAGGGGCCCCCAACACCGGAACATCCATAAGCCCATCCTCCACTTGATTCTCTTGAACGACATTTAAATCCACCGTTTCAACCACTTCCTTATTTGAGCCTCCTACATCCACGGGTGATTCCAAAACAGCAACCCCCTCATTCAACGCAGACGGTGTAACAGTCGGATCAGATGAAGATCCTGTGTTTGCAGAAATTTCGGCCCCTTCAAATTCTGGATTTTTCTCCCCCACTGGATCCGTAACGGACAGACCTCCACTACCCTTTCCGTTACCAACCTTCCGTGAACCAGTCTCAACCGGAGCAACCGTAGCCGCCTCTGCTGTAGCCGTAGCAGCCAGTGTAGTAGCACGTCCTCCGCCCCTGCGAGAAGATAGAAATCCTACTCGTAGCCATGGACCATATGGAAGCCTCTGGGAATCGACTTGATTTGCATCAATATCCTCACATTCCTTTAAAGAATGACCCAGAATACCACAGTGAAAACATAAATCCGGTAGCCGTTCATAAGAGAACCTCACCCAACAGGACACCCCCTCCTCCACAATCATACGCTTCTGACGTAAAAGCAGTTTGGAAATGTTGATGAGAACCCTGACTCTCATATATTCGCCCCACTCCATCTCACCGTTGTCTAAATCTACTTCCAAAACCTCCCCCAACGCACCCCCAACTAACCTCCCGATATACTCATTACGGGCCATTAACGGTAAATCGTGTAAACGGACCCAAAAAGGAGCATGCACCAGTTCTATCTTACCAATCTGCAACCTACCATCGAATTCCTTCAACAAAACCAGATGCTTATCGAACGACCACGGACCCTCACGCATAACCTTGAGTTTATCCCTCGTATCATCAAACTCAACCGACATAAACTCAGAATTGAGATCACGAAATTTCACACCCTTAACTAGACGCCAAACTTTCCTCATTGTCTGCTTAAACGCCTCATGATTATAATGCTTTTTGATCAAAAGTTTCATAATCAAACAATTTGCCCCACGTTCTAAAAAATCCCCCAGCCGGCTAATCTCCATCGAGACTGCTTCATTCTCCTTCTAAAGTTCATCTAATGCATCTGCCATGCCGAACACCTCGTACGAGAGACGAGAGGAAAAAACCCCTACTCTATCCAGAGAGAGGAAAAAAACATTAAAAACTTAATTAAGTAAATATTAAAATGATTATAAATTAAACAATAATAATAATAATAACAAAATTACTTTTATAATTGCACAAGTCATTCAAGAATTCAACGCACAAACCATACCCTCGACTCTCTTTTCTCTCCTGTCCTTCTTCTTTTATTTATTTATTTATTTTTTTGTTTTCAATTATGATCTCTCATGATCTCAATTTGACCCCACAACCTCCTTAAATATCAACCTCACTCGTTCTTCATTTGAGTACAACTGCAACACAAATCGAGTACCTCAATCCACTTACAAACTCATCGCCAGCCAAGCAGCTTGTTTCCTCATCCTTCACTTTATTACGCTATTTTTGTTACAGTCTTGCATGTTTAACTTTGCTAATCCTGCAGTTCTAAACGTTACTACTGATCAATTTGCTCTTTTGGACCTAAAAGATCATGTTTCTTATTATCCTCACACTACAAGAGAATTGGTTTTTGGAGACAAAAACTTTTATCTCAAAAAATTCAAATTTCATCCCTAGAAATTTTTGGAGACGAAAAATTTTTGTCTCTATTATGTCTCCGAAAGACCATATCAGAAAGTATTTAGAGACCGTCTCCAAAAAGTACTTTTAGGGATGAAATTGAGCGGAACCAATCGAAACCATTTGAATGAGTTTTTTTTTTAGACAAAAAAATGTCGTCTCAGAATCAAGTTCGAATGAACAAATTTATGTTCGAACCGACATTTTTGTTCAAACAATATAAAATGTTTATTCGAAGTAATAATCATATTTGATCATTTTTGTTCGAACCAACACATTTTTCAAGTGACTTTTGTTCGAAGATAAATTCTTCTCGTTCGAATAGACATTTTATTTTAAAAAATCTTCTGTTCGAACGGGGTTTTGAAAAATAACGTTATTTAAAGAAATATTTTATTGTTCGAACGGACTTAAGGAATGTATTTCTCTAATACCGTTCAAATGATTTGTTTTTGTTCGAATGTGTCTATTTTTGTTTGAATGGATGCATAAATGGTAATTCACCATTCGAACAGGTTATTTACCGTTCGAACAATATTGGTCAAACAGATCAAAATTTAATTAAAAAGAACATACTAATATTACACAAATTGTAATCATATATACATCAATTGTTCAAATGTTTACGAACATCATAAATAAAGGTAATTAAAAAAGAATTAAATGAATTATGATTGTGGTGATGGTGGTGGCATAGAGGTTTGAGACATCATTGACTGGAATTGTTCAAATATTTTTTGGTTATTTAATTGTAACCTCTCTTCTAATCTTGCCTCTAAATCTGCTGCTTGATCTAATTGAGTCAGCAACTCTTTTTCCTTCGACCTCAATCATTCTATCTCAAGTGCAGCTTCCTCTAATTCCTTAGTCTTGTCGTCATTTGATTTGACTTTAGAAGATGATGATGATGTCGAGGATGGCTTCACACAACGTCCTAAACCCCTTAAATATCCAGCATGTGATCCAAGAACTTGAGAAATGATTTGAGGGTCATTGACAGATGATTCATCAGATGGATCCACAACAGTTTTCTTAAGAGATATCATCTTGTCATACAAAAAAAAGACATTAAAGTTAGTGTAGGTAACAAAAATATCATTAGACAATGGAATTAAAGAAACTTAAACTTACATAATTTGCCTCCGTCTCAGGATTGCTCCAAATACCATCACGATTTTTATGTGCTTTAGCATATAATTGGGTCAGATCATAGTCCGTAGGACTTTCTTCTTGCTGCAAAATGAAAATCTATATCATAACTTAAATAAGAAAAGTGTATATGTTAATATTTAATGGGGACTAAAATAACTTACCATTTTTTTGACAAGCTATGAAAAGATTGAGAACCCCAAATGATGTAAATCTCAATTGACTTGCTTTGAGACCCAACAACAATATTGGAAAAAATAAACCCAGGAAAGCCAAATCAAGTTAATGGATGGAGAACCTAAACCTGTTGAGAACTCGTTTCAAGAACCTAGATTATATTAAAACCTAGACCCATTGAAGAACCCGTCTCAAGAACCTAGATTACAAAGAGTAAGGCCACAAAGGTTGTGATTTACTTTGATAAGTTCAAAGTTCAATAAAAAATAAGAGGAGTAAACTCAACTCACATTGAAAATTCAATATTGTCTAACCTTCTCAAATGAGGCTACAAGTTGTTTAAATAAACAATCCCCAAAAACCTTAAGTGAATAGTGCCACAGGTACTGTAGCATGAACAGTGCCACACTACAGTAACTACTAAAACCCTAGTTCACATAAAATAATAACTTTCCAAATAAGCCATTGGCCAAAATACAAGGCCTTCCCAAAAATCCTAGTTCATTAGAAATAAGACATATGTAGGCTAAGTATCCTCAAGCCCACTTATTCTAAACTAATAAAATAATCTCTTTTAATGAAATAAATAAGTGAAAGGCCCTCAATAACAATAGGCCCAATTCGTGTCTTCCATAGCGTATCACATGGATGAAAACTGGATCTCCTCCTCTCAATCCCATCTTGAATGTTGGGCTCTTGTTAAACACGTCTCAAGTGGATTTCACCCATCCTTGCATAACTTTCTTGATCTTCCTAACTCTTGATCTTGTAATTGCCCCATCTGAAACTTGCAAAAGATCTTTACGACTTGGTCCACCTTGTATCGTTAAATTTGATCTATTTACTTTGTTCACCGTACTCCGTTGCTAAAAAAGGTATTATAACTATATATTTAATACATCAATCATATATGATTAAAAGAAGATAGCAGTGAAATTACCTAATAAGCAAGATCTTCAAACATATCACAAACTTTCTCTCATTCGTTTGGTGGCATTGCTTGGAATGGACTTTGATGCACCTCTGTCGTCGTATTGAACTTATGATAGTGTGCATGACATTGACCTTTGTACCTCCGGAATGCATTCGACATCAATTCCTCAATCGTTAGTTGATCATCTCGTCAGCCAAAATTTAGTTCAAACTCGTCCTTCAAAAAATTATAAACAATTCATATAAATACGAAAGTTATTTAAATTAACATGTTATACAAAGTAACTTATTACCATGCAACATTTTTGATGTAGTCTTTCACATCTTGGGGAACTTTAGCCCAGGAGGATGTAACCATCAGTGCATACGTGCGAGTAAGGGTATCAACGTAAGAAGCAAGCCAAGCTGCCAAATCTCCAAAGCCACCGGTGTGATCATCAGGTATATCAACTTTAATTATACCCACTTTCCTTACTTTCTCTATGCAGACACCCCACGTAATGCCTCTAACTCAGTGCTGGTTTACAACAGCTATATATACAATAATTAAAACATATATTTTAATTAAATTATTTTATTTTAAAGATATACATTGATAAAATACATTGTTCTGGTTCTGGTGATGTTGGTCCACCATTGTTGGCAGGTGAGCCACACGGGGAGTTAGGAAGGGGTGGGGATGGCTCACGTGTTCTTTTGCGTTTAAGAGGCATATCTGTTTTGAATTATGATAAATTATTACTCGAACAAGATACATTATGGATTTTTATAATAATTATACCTACACAAATATCTGTTTGAAAATCATTTAGTATCAGTTTTGTTTAACCAGTCGCTCTCATCCTCAGTAGACACTTCAGTTGATTCATGTTCTTCTAACACTTCACCTTCAATTACTTCGGGTAGAACATCTTCTTTGCGCAATGGGACCATGTCATATTGACTTAGATCAATAAATATATTGATGCCTGATTTATTTTCTTGATATGTTTCTTCATGGTCTGGACTATCAACTTCTTCATGTGGTTTGTATGCCTCAGGAATATAATCATATACATTTCTTGGTACAAACTTCTCGACTACCCGCCATGGATTTTCATACTCCGGATCAGGTAAATAAAAAACTTGATTTGCTTGGCAAGCGAGAACGAAAGGATCGTCCTCGTACCAATTACGAGATGTATTGACACTTCTAAAATATTCATCGTTACGCACTCCCAACTTAGGATTTGAGGCATTCCACCAATTACATTTAAATAACCAAACCATATATCCTCCCACATACTTTAACGCTATAATATCTTCCACAATTCCGTTAAAATCAATATTATCATCTCCATGGCTTCCTTCGACTACGACCCCACAATTTTGAGTTTTCCTATATCATTCTCTATTTGCTGTGTGAAATCTATATCCACACACTAAACATCATGAATATTGGATGGCCCACTTAGACGGACCACATGCCAAAGCATACACTTCTGATGAGATTTCACCTAAATTTTCACTATATTTCGATACAACTTACATCAATAAATATTATTATACTTATATCAATATTAGATATAAATATGGTGACATCAAGGTATGAAGTTCAAAGAAATTGTGCATGTTTTTTTAGCAATATTGTATATTCAAACCACGAGACAAATTCTTTGTCATGCGTCTTTTCTACGTTAGTTACATCATTCATGCGAAGTAGTTATGTATGTTCACTGCGTATGTTAATGTAAACTATTAATTTGTATCAATATATAATATATTATTATAAATGCACTTAAAAATACTATTGATTTAGATGATCATCACTAACCTCAAATAATGGTCAATCTCTTCGTAGTTATTCAAGACATACTATCGAGATCTTTCAAACTCTCACCCACATAGGTCATAGCCCCCTTGTGCACTTAAGGGACGTATTTTTTGGAAAAACACTGTAAATACTGACGAAACTCCTATTTTTCCACCTTCATAATTTCAATCCGGTCTTGTAAATCTAGTATCAACCCCACAGAAATACATTGAACAAAATGTATGCCACTCATTATCAATGTATGACTTTGTGATCGATCCTTCTGGACGAGCTTTATTTCCCACAGATCGCTTCTTAAGTTTTTCCAAAAACCGTTCAATAGGATACATCCATCTATACTGAACGGGGCCAGCAACTAAAGTCTCACGAGGTAGGTGCATAGCCAAATGAACCATTACATCAAAGACTGAAGGCGGGTACAAACTCTGCAACTTGCACAATATCAATGCAATGCCAACTTTCATTTTTAATAAGACATCAACTTTCAACGTTCTACTACAAATACTCCTAAAAAATTACCCTAATTCTGCTAGAGCTGTACAAACATCTCAAGTAAGCTTTTTACGCACACCAACTGACAACAATCGCTGCAGAAATATATGGCAGTCGTGACTTTTGAGACCAGTTATCTTCCAATCATGAGTTCGGACACATCTTGGCATGCTCGTAGCATAACCATTGGGTAATTTGATTGTCATGAACCAGTCACAGAATTTCTTTCTCTCATCACTTGAAAGTATATACTATCCAAGGGGCATATAGGCTAACGACCCAATATCTTGCAAATGCAACTTTGATCTTATCCCCAACTCTTTCAAATATTTACGAGAGTTGGCTGTATCTTTTGTCTTTCCTTGTATTGACATCAGGGTGCCCAAAATATGCTCACATATATTTTTTTCAATATGCATAACATCTAGCTTGTGACGCAATGTCAAGGTAAATTAGTATGGCAACTCAAAGAAAATAATTTTTTTTTGTCCAATTCAATTTCACTGCTTGTCGTTTCCTCTTTCGACGTCTTGCATCATTCCCAAATCTGTTATCTGGAACATCTTTCAATTGCGTGAGAATATCACCACCAGAATATTCTAGCAGTAATGACCTGCGGTCAACCCTTCTATTAAATATTACTCTATTTGAATTTTCAAGATTAAATATATAGTACAATTAGACAGGTCCAAGAATTGCAAGCTCACTAATTTGTGAGATGATGCTTGGAAGAAGGCCAGACTGCAAGCAGTCACTCACTAATGATAATTATAGAAATGTTTTTGGATCGTTTTTGAGTGCGTATACTACACGAAGTTGATAAACTCAAGCCGACCACCAATAAATTCTTTTCCAATAGTAGGGTCACCAACATGTGGAAACATGCAGGTTTCCACTAATTAATTAATGGTCATCGTTTTTGAGTGCGTACACTATACGAAGTTGATAAACTCAAGCTGACCACCAATAAATTCTTTTCCAATAGTACGTAGGATCACCAACATGTGGAAACATGCAGGTTTCTACTAATTAATTAATGGTCATGTCCTCTGGCATTGACTAGAGGGCCTAGAAATGAAAGACATTGGAGTAAATAGTCCTGATGAATATCAGTGATAAAATAGATATGACAAAGTTTTAAATGCCTTTTATATTAAATTATCCCTGGCTGTCACAACCCCACTTGCATGCAGTCATGTTCAACAATCTTATCATAGTTTAATTAGTGACAACACATGACAACCTGTCTGGAACAAGATTTTTTTTACAACGTGTAGTTCACGATATTGAATATTAGTACTCACAATTATTTAATATGAATTTTATTATTAAATATATGATTATAGTTTACATATTTTATCTTTCTTGATTCAAATTGTGGAAAATACTCGAGTAATAAATCTCCATTTGCCGTAACTTTATTCCGAAACATGAATTTTTTTAACAGCAACTTTGCCAAATGGACCCATTCCAACAATAGTAGAGCATTTCGATAGCATCTACCGACACATTTTCTTGTACTTACCGTGTAAAAAAGGAAAGAATATATATGATAATTAAGAACCTTAATAATCACCATGAGCTTTTACAAAATCTATTTATTAGATGAAGTTCTTTACAGATTACTGTAGCAATTAGATTGTTGACAGATAAAAACATGAGATAGATTTTTCAGATATAGTACTACTACTAGCTACATCTCATTCTTCATATCACTTAATCAACGTGACATTATTTATCAATTTTTATATGAATATTTAAAATAAATTAGTGGATAATGTCGCTTCATTATTATTAGTTAAACCGACTCATATTGCTATAATATATAGCCTTGTCATCTCAATAGTAATGTCATCCATATAAATTTTTAATTTCAAGTATCATGAATTCCAACTCAACGCGTAATCTTTGCTTATTTTTCATAAGAGTATTTGTTTATAACTAAATAATAAAAAAAATTATTTTTATTTTACAAGTCATTCAGGAATTCAACGCCCAACCACCCCAAGGTCCCAACTCTGATCTTTTCTTTCTCGTTTTCCAAAAAATAAAAAATAAAACAAAACTCTCTTCTCTCCTGATTTGAAATTTCAGACCCAACAACCTCTTTAAATATTAGCCTCACTTGCTCTTCGTTTGAGTACAAGTGCAACACAAATCCAGTACCTCAACCCACTTACAAACTGATCATGGCCAACCGAGCAGCTTGTTTCCTCATCCTCCACTTTAGTACGTTGTTTTTGGTACAGTCTTGCGTGTTTAACTTTGCTAATGCTACAGTTCTCAACATTACCACCGATCGATCTACTCTTCTTTCTTTGAAAGCTTCTATTTCTGATCCTCGTCATGTTTTAACAAACAACTGGTCCACCTCTACTTATGTTTGCAATTGGGTTGGTGTCACTTGTGGTTTTAAACATCTCCGAGTCAAAGCTTTAAACCTTTCTTACATGGGCCTTGTTGGTATCATTCCTCCGCACATCGGGAACCTTTCGTTCCTTGTTAGCCTAAGCATAAGCAACAACAGTTTTCATGGCTCATTGCCAAATGAGTTGTCGCGTCTTTATCGGTTGGAATACTTAAACTTTCGATTCAATGAATTGAGCGGAGAAATTCCATCTTGGATTGGGTTGCTAACAAAACTTCAATTTTTGGGTCTATCTGGTAACAAATTCGGAGGTACTATTCCACCATCTCTGTCTAACATAACTTTGTTGCAACAATTTTCTCTTGCATATAACCAACTTTCAGGATCCATACCTTCCTCTATATTCAACATATTTGGCTTGCAAGAAATTAATCTCAGAGGAAACAAACTTACGGGTCCGATGCCATCGATCTTGGTCAACATGTCTTCGTTGCAATACATTGATCTAAGCTTCAACATGTTGGTTGGTACACTACCAATGTACATCTTTGATCATCTCCCTAACTTACAATTTATCTCTTTGAGTAGGAATCAGCTTCATGGTCAACTTCCGTCCACTTTATACAAGTGTAAACAGTTACAAGTTTTATCCCTTTCCGTGAATAATTTCAGTGGAAGGATATCTCCGAAAATAGGGAATTTATCCAGGCTTACAACGTTATATCTCACCGACAACAACTTTGAAGGTATGATTAACTTTGTTTCAGTCAATTAGATATATATTATATATATATATATGAATACGTGTACCATTGTTTTAGTAAATATGTTCTATGATAGTATCTGATTAAATTAAGAAGATATATGTCCTGATAGTACCAATTTGCTACAATAGAAACTAAGCTAATTGATAGTTAAATATTCATGGTTATAATATATAAAAATGAATACAGTAGTTACCTTATAAGCTATAATGATATAATTCAAGATGCTTGCAATAAATTATATTAACAAAGGTATAATTAATCTAGTTAATCGTTTATAAGTACATGCTATAATTAATGGAACGTAGTTGTGGAATTATTAATTATAGTTAGAAGTAATTAAGTATGTTAATAATGTTTCATAATATAACATATACACTAACTCTATGATCTTTACAAGTAGATATGCTACTATTGAATATATATACCCTGTATTGATCGGACCTATCGTTATAGTCTATGCATCATGTATAATATAATATTATATTTCCAATATATATCAAATAGCATACATCTAGTAATGTTGGAGGCCAGAGGTAGAGTTGGAGTTTGGCCTTGTCAAAATCTAAGCACTCTTGGCCAATTCCTAATAATTGTTGACCTGAAGTAGATAATAAGAGATATTATCTAATGAGAAGTTATAGAAACATAACAGGATCTTACAAAATAAATCCATCAAATTGAAGTAGCATATGGGTTTTGAATCTTGTAGTATGAAGAGCCCGTAGCCGTTTGTAAAGCCATTTATGCAAGAGACTTCCCATGTTGAAGTGATTCCTTATGTGCATTGAAACAAGAGCCAAAGTTATTATAAGAACTATGTTGAAAGGGATTTGAGTTTGTTTGGAAGGTAGGAGTGGGTTTGGGCTAGGGGAAAGATCTGTATTGGAGACGGAGATGGAGGAGGATTTTGTCAAGACATGTTGTTCAATTGTTATAGAGAATGCAAAGCTCGACTGTTGGAGGGGTTTCTATTGTGCCGAGTAGTTGGAAGGGTGGGTGGAGAAGGCAACAATGGATAGTGGAGGTGTTTTAGTGGTAAGGTGGCAATCAGTGGATTTGAGAGAAGGAGGTCGATTTAAGTGATGTTGGTTTTGAGTTCAGGGGCATAGAGGTGACCATGACTTCAAGGCCAAATTGTGGAGTGCAACGAATTTTCCTTATTAGGGCTTGGATTATTGGTGTTGGACAACTCAAGTGGGTGAATTGGTAAAGGGCTTATACAAGGCTTTTTTGAGTCGGTTAGTGTGTTAAAATGATTAATTGTGTTGATTGGGAGAGAAGTGTGGGTTGTTGGTCTGTTCGAAGAGAGGTGTGGGCTGTGTTTATTTATGTTGGATTGCGCATCAAAGCATTATGAGAGTAGGGCAAGAACTCTCTTAGAGAGTGTTGCAATGTGTATCAATGAAAGAAAGTGAATAGGCAACAAAAAAAAAGCACCAAAGATTTTTGCAAGCAATATTTCTCGCTTCTTTAGCAAAGGTATGATTTATATGGAAAGAATTCAAGTATTATAGGTAATTAGGGTTCTTTGAGTACATCAAGAAAATATAAAGCTCACAAATGATCTAAATAGGAGGAAGATGTTGAGATTCTGCATCACAATCACAGATCATTCACTACAACTAATAACACCTCCATGGCCCACATAACAAAATAGTAATCAGTAAATATGCCACCTACATGGTCTTTGAGGTCTTGGTTTTCTTACTGCTAACTTGTGTATTTTTAATTATTAAAACCACTACTTCTTTTCTTTTCTTCTTTTTGTTATAATAGATGTACATAAAAATTCATATTTTGACAGGTTCAATACCAAGTGAAATTGGAAACCTCCAGAATCTAGAGACTATTGGCACCTCACTCAATGGTTTTCTTGGCCCAATTCCATTCCAGATCTTTAATATCTCAAGGATACAATTTATTTCAATGGCGATCAATAAATTCTCAGGCCACCTTCCAGCAGATATGGGCCTCTTCCTCCCAAAGCTCGAAGAACTTTATCTTGGTGGAAATAAATTGAGCGGAATAATTCCCAACTCCATCTCCAATGCTTCACAGCTCACTTTCATAGACTTGAGTGTTAACTCATTGTCGGGCATAATTCCAGAAGTGCTTGGTAATTTAAGGCTCCTCAAGTCGCTTAACCTAGAATTTAATAATTTGACTATTGGAAGTCAAGAATTGAGTATTTTCTTCTACTTATCGAATTGCAAAGATCTTAGAATGATATCTTTTGCATTCAATCCCCTTCATAGCTTCCTTCCCAATTCCGTTGGTAACCTTTCTCTCTCTCTTCAAGAACTTTTCCTAAATTCTTGCAATATTAAGGGAAGCATTCCGGCAGAGATTGGAAATCTAAGTAGTTTGATTCTTTTGAAACTACCCAACAACAAATTGAAAGGACCTATTCCAACTACATTAGGAAGATTGCACATGCTACAAATTTTGTCCCTTCCACATAATAAACTAGAAGGTCATATCCTGTCTGATCTTTGTCATCTAAAGAGTCTGTATGCCTTGCATCTAGAAAACAATAAGCTTTTTGGACATATTCCAACATGCATAAGCAATCTAACTTCCCTAAGATCTCTCTGCTTAGGTTTCAACCAATTAACATCCACGATTCCTTTGAGCTTGTGGAGCCTTACATATCTCTTGCATGTCGACCTGTCATCCAATTCATTAACTGGCAATCTTTCATTAGAAATTGGAAATATGAAAGTCCTGATGATATTGAATCTATCAAGAAATCAACTATTAGGGGATATCCCGATAGCAATTGGTGGCCTCATAGATCTAACTGATGTCTCTTTAGCAGTCAATCAGCTAGAAGGTTCAATTCCAGAGTCTTTTGGTAAACTATTAAGCTTAGAGATCTTAGATCTTTCCTACAACAATTTATCTGGAAGGATTCCCAAGTCCTTAGAAGCACTTTTACACCTCAAGTATCTAAATGTCTCTTTCAATAATCTACGAGGGAAAATTCCAACAGGAGGACCATTTTTACACTTTTGGTCTACTTCATTTATCTCAAATGATGCGCTATGTGGTGCACCCCGATTACAAGTTCCCCCATGCGAAGAAGATTCTCCTAAAACAAAAAGGGCCAAAGTATCACACTTAATGAAGTATCTATTACCAGCAATTGGGTTAGCGATGCTTGTATTGATCTCTTCATTAGCCTATAAAAGATGCGAAACAAAGAATCCTGGATTTCCATTGCAGGCAGACTTGTACAATTTAACTACATGGAGAAAAATTTCTCACCAAGAACTTCTACTAGCAACAGAAAGGTTCAACACAAGCAACTTGCTTGGCGAAGGGAGTTTTGGATCAGTATACAAGGGAACACTTTCAGATGGGATGAATATTGCAGTAAAAGTTATAAACTTAAAAGTAGAAGGGGCATTTAAGTGTTTTGATGCAGAGTGCGAGGTATTACGAAATGTTCGTCATCGCAATTTGGTCAAAATCATTAGCATTTGTAGCAACATCGACTTCAAAGCCCTAGTATTGGAATACATGCCAAACGAGAACTTGGAGAAGTGGTTACACTCTCATGATCGTTGCTTGAATTTCTTACAAAGGCTGAGTATAATGATTGATGTCGCATCAGCATTGGAATACCTTCATTATGCTTACTCATCAGTTATTGTTCATTGTGATTTGAAGCCAAGCAATGTCTTATTAGATGTGGAAATGGTTGCACATGTTACTGATTTTGGCATGGCCAAACTCTTAGGTGATGAGGATTCTATGATGCAAACCATGACTCTTGCTACTTTGGGGTATATGGCACCAGGTGATTTTTTTTTTTTTTTTTTTTTACCACTAAAACTCTCTCGTATTTGTTATTTTACTCGTATGAAACTAAGTATTACCATATGATAGAACATTCATATACACAATTTATCAATTTTGCTTTGGTTTTCTTTTTCACTACAATCAAATATTGAAATTCTAACAATAAGTTGCAATGTTACACACAGAGTATGGATTAGGAGGAGTTGTTTCCACAAGAGGAGATGTGTATAGTTATGGCATTCTACTCATTGAGACTTTTACAAGAAAAAAACCTACAGATGACATGTTTGCAGGAGAAATGAGCTTGAAGCGCTGGGTAAATGAAGCATTGCCCATTTCAACAATTGATATTGTTGATGCCAGTTTGTTAGGAAACCAAAGATATCATGTTGCCTTGGAGGAGTGCATAACTTCAATTATGGAATTGGCTTTAGATTGTTGTGCAGAGTTGCCCCAAAAAAGAACTAACATGAAAATTGTTTTAGCCACGCTAAAGAAGATTAAAACAAAGTCTTTAAGAGATGTCGGAGGACATTGACATTAGCCTTGTGTTTGTTGAAATGCTTTCATTGTATGTCTTTCCTAATAATAAAACGGTATTGAGATTGCAAAAAAGAGACAACTTGTACTGTTGAAGTTATTGGTTATAATATATAATAATTATATGGTCATTGATAATGGAATACTTCATGATTGTATTGACTTAGGGTTTCTAGGTAATAGGTATAAAAAATAAATATGAATGTGCCGAAGTCAATAAAATGTATGGGTACTACTACGTACTTAGCATACCAAAAATATATTTGACCGAATTTATGCTAAATGTTTTATATAATAGTTTTTGGCTTTTCATCATTTTTTCACTTTTTCATAAGTTAATAACTAATTTCATTCATATACAATAATATATATAGGTAAAGTCACTAAAAATAATCTTTTCCAAATACTTTTTCTCCTTACGTTGGAATGTTTTCGCAAATAATATCTCATTTTTGGAGATTTGCATCACCAGAAATAAAATAAAAAAATTCGTCAAAAATTCTAACTCTTAAGGTAGGGCACTATACTTATATTCTCGACCTTGATTTTATCGGTGAATAACCAATTGCTGACAATGGTAGTGATATATCTCCAACTCTCTTACAACTGTTTTACAATCAACCAATGCAATCATACAACTTCACTAAAAATGAAAAACGTTATACTAAACTGCCAACCACTTCATATCTAATTGTAAAATAGTTGTAAAATGATCATTTTCTCTAGTAATTTTAATGGGGATAGTCCACATTTATCTATCCCAACTGAAGGAAAAAGAAGAGAACTAGGTTAACACCATATAATGATATCTCTGCAACTCTTCTACAACTATTTTACAAATAACTAATTATGTACTTGTGCCATTCATTAAAAATAATCTCTATTAAATTATAACTACATTTCATTTAAAACAATGTTTTAAAATAGTTGTAAAAGAGTTTGCTAATTATCATTCTCCCATTATAACATCAATTCTCTCACTTGCAGCTAGTGTTCCGACAATGATTTTTAGGTCAGTTCAATCTTGGCTACATTCATTCTCAAGGCATCTTTAGATTATTTATAATAGATTGTAGTCTTCAAACTGTTATCAAACAACACTTTTCACGGCTAGATGAACGTTTTTGGATGAACTTGTTTGGTATTGTATGGAGAAGGGCTGGACTAAATCCTCTACAACCATATTTAGTTGGTCTAGAGATGATCTTGCTAATTGGAATTGGAATAGTAGGATTAAATGTCATTTTCATGGTTGTCTCACTTGAGGATTTAAAACGAATATCAAGGTGTGAAATTGTTAAGGAAGCTTTGGACGTACTAAAAGTTACACGCGATGGAATCAAAACGGTAAAAAGTTCTAATTTCCAATTGTTTAACTTCAAGGTTTGAGGAAATAAGGATAAAAGGTGATGTGTCTAAATCTAATGACTTAGATTGATCTTCTAATGAGGTGTGACGCCCCCAATTCTAATATACGAACACGTGAAAATTGAGGCTCGGGATGACGATAACACGGGTCACACACCCCAACGACAAGTGTTAAGTGTGTGCACATGCAACACATGTAAAACAAAAAATGTGGTGCATCAGTTAAGTCAATCAACTAAGTATCAGAATTATTTAAATACAAATTCACTTAAATAAAAATGCTTTTAAAAGTTACACAATTATCCAATATAAATATAATACAAACCAAAAACAATAATCAAAAGCGGAAAATAAATCCCAACCCACAAGAAAGTGATCCCCGATCACTCCTCCGGCGGAGCCGCATCCTCAAGCTCTGCATCCTCATCTGCATCAAAATCTACGGCACCAAGAAATAGTACCGCAGGTAAGTAATAATCCAAACAGCCCGCAAGATAAAAATACATTCATGCAATAACAATATGCATGCACATGATGACGATGTATGAGACCCAAAAATCATCTTTTTCCGAAAATGGATATTTTTCAACACACCAAAATCCCATTTTGGCCCAAAAATATATACAGTCCATTAAAACATCCGTCATTTTTTCAGAAAATAGCCGATTGAAAGCCATTTTCCTAGAAAATGGCCCAAATATCCAATTAATATTGTAAGCGGGAATCGCAGGCAAGACTCTACCACCATCCCTGCTTACCAACATCCCTACAGCAACTCTCTCTTAAACCGTTCAATCCATTCATTTCAGACACACCCAAAATCATTTCTCACATGAAAGCCCTGTTTTCAAATATACACATGAATACGCATGCCATTATGCGAAAACCCAGTTTTCCTTTACAAACATGAACATACGTGCCATTATACAATGTATAGACACAAATATCTAACAACTAACAAATCCCAACATCAACCAATTACACAATCAACTCCGTTCTCCATTCCAACTGACCCCCAACTCCTCGGACCTAGTCCGGCATAACCAACAAAATTTACAGAATATTTTTTAATGTAAAATATATTTAAATCTCAAAAGTTATTCAAAAAATACTTACAGCGCTATAATATAATTTTCGGAGGATCAATGAGCTACAAAAGGCGTCGGCAAAGCAATGTCACAGTGCAAAATGCACTATGGTCGTGGGTCTCAAAATACCAAAATTTGAACAGAGACAAAAGAATGCTAGGGAAGGCTAGGGTAGGGCTTAGGGGTGTTGGTGAAGCTGAAGGTAGTGTTGGTTGGTTGTGGGTGGTGGCGTAGAGGGCGGTTGAAAGTCAAAAAGGCCAAATCGGAAAGTGAAATGGTTGGGCTTCACTGGTGGCTGATCAAGGCTGGGGAAGGGTGGTTTGGGTTGCTAGAGGGCCGATGATGAAATGATGAAGAGGTGGTGGCTGATGGTGGAGCGACGACGACGCTGGAGCACAAAAGCTGTGCAGCTTGGGGAGGGGAGTAGGGGCTAATGGTGGCACGGTTGGGGCTGAAAACAGGGAGGGGTGGTCGCCGGCAGGTGGGGGAGAAGGTGGGTTGGGCGGTGACTTCCATGGGCCGCACACGGCTGCATTGGGTGGAACGGAAAGAAACAGATGGAAAAGAGGAAGGGAAGGGGGTCGTGTGCGGGCTGGGGGGAAGTAGAGGAGAAAGAAGAAGAAGAAAGAAGGAAAAAGAGAAAAAGAGAAAAGAAGAAGAGAAGAAAAAGAAAAGGGGAAAAAAGAAAAAATGAAGACGAAGAAATGAGATCCAACCTTTTCAACTCAGGGTCTCAAAACTGATCCAATGAAAATAAATTTTAAAACGGTGAGTTAAATAAAATAATTTAGATGCAGTGACTTAGTGAAATAAAATAATAAAATCCAACAATAAACTAATTTAAAATAAAGAGCCTTTTAAAATAAATTAAAACCAAATAAAAATACTACAACTCAATATTAATAAAATAAAATAGTTAAAGCCCAACAATAAAATAATTCAAGCTAGAGAGTAATTTAAATGTGAAATTATTATTAATATCAAGAAAACACATTATTTAAATCTCACAACTTAAAAATCATAAAACAATACAACGAGAAACACATTTAATTTAAAATAAGAGAGACCACTAATTATAATAATTTAAATAATCATTCAGTAAAAATACACATAAATACTGGATATCACATCCTTTCCCCTTAAAAGAAAATTTCATCCTCGAAATTTGTGAGGTCAAATATCAGCGCCAAGCAGGATACATGATATAAGTCGGAACACACTAGAGAAAACATACTTCAACTATTCCCATACAAGCATGAGTAATGCTCTCCCAAATCCACTCCTATAGGTGATTCCATCATATCTGCACTAGTCTCCCAATGGTACATCACGCCTAGTACTCCTAGGGTGGCTGTGTAATCCAAAATCTCCATTTTCACCAGAACTTTAATACAACACCCAGTAAATTCCAATGATTATTATTTTCATACAACAAACTGTGCTAACCTCAATCAACTCCTATGCTAAAACTCCCAAACCTTCATTGTATTCTACAAGTCGGTAACCTCTTAGCCACTTGCAAAGTTAACCATTAATAACATAATTGGTACAACTAAATGATTAATCTCCAACCACAAGTATCGTCTCCCCAAAAAATCCTCAAAATAAGCACGAAATTTGAACCCCCAATTATAACGCAAAGTATCATGCTTCCGCTGCCCACTCTTATAATTCGCCACATGCATAAAATTAAAATTGACACATACCAAAACCACTTATTCCAAACCAAAATAGAACAAGAACCTGTACTCTCCAAATCCATACACTCACAACTATTATACGTCTTTAGTCAAAACCAATACTTCTCCAACTTACAAGTGATCCATTCCTACCATTTTCATCATCTGGACCTATACCCTAAAAAATAAACAAGAATCGTCTCCTAAATCCACACCATCTAGTATCCTTAAACTTGATATGAATCAATCCTAAGACCTGCCAATATAACCTCGAACTAATACCAATTATTTTCCTGAATTCAATCCAAATTTTCAATCCTCAGAGAAATATACGAACTAAATCAATACCTTCTCCTTGAAAATTCCTACATCCATCATTCAACTATGATCAACCCCAATTTAATAGTTAAAGTCTAATCAGTCTCCAAAATAAATCAAGTTAGCAAGCCAAGCCTAAGGAACTAAAAACTCATTGATGAACTTATATCCAATAACAAAAAAATCGACTCCCGAAACTTGCAAAATCTAAAATATTAAATGATAACAATTCGTTTCCTAAAGTCTGCAAAACTTTAAACCTTTGGTCAAATCATCATAATTCTATCCTTGAAGTTTGTTGAACTTACAACCTCCTACTTTACAGACTATTCTATAAACTCCACGGAACCTAAGGCCTCAATTATCCTACTCCCCCAAGAGATCATCCAGATCATGTTGTTCCCATCAAACCTCGATATTCTAAAAGCAACCCAAGTCGATAAAAGTTCAAGCCTACCACACTAAACATTCATACCTAATAATGGTATTCTCGATCGTACCATCTTCCTACCATAGCTTAACCTTTAACCTACTTTCAACTCAAAACAAATTACAATATAATATAGTAAAATAAATTAAAATACAAATAAATAACATAAAATAGAATAGAATAAAACCAACAAAACAAAATAACATACCATAAAATAAAACAAATAAAGTAGTGTGTCAATAAATAAATAAAACAAAATAAAATAAATTCCATAAATAAAATAACATAATTTCAATTCAAATAAAATAAAATCAAATTAAGGAAAATAAACTCAAATTTAATAAAATAATTTCAAGTCAAATCAAATCGAATCAAATTAAAAAAAAAATCAAATTAAATAAATAAAATAATTTCAAATTAAACTTTTAAAATTTTCTCGTACTGCTTTTACGGGACATGTGGTTTTACTCAGATCTGAACTGCTCTAATACCACCTATGACGCCCCCAACTCCCATGTATGGACACTTGGAAATTGAGGCGTCAAGATAAGGACAACATGAGTCACATATCCTAACGACAAGTGCCAAGTATGTGCACATGCAACATGTGTAAAACAAAAGACGCAACAGACCAGTTAAGTCAATTAACTAAGTATCATAATTGTTTAAATACAAATTCGCTTAAATAAAAATGCCTTTAAAAGTTACAAAGTTATCCAATATAAATATAATACAAACCAAAAACAATGACCAAAAGTGGGAAATAAATTCCAACCCACAAGAAAGTGATCCCCGATCACTCATCTGGCGAAGCCACATCCTCAGGCTCTGCATCCACATCTGCATCAAAATCTATGGCACCAAGAAATGGTACCGCAGGTAAGTAATAATCCAAACAGCCCGTAAGATAAAAATACATTCATGCAATAACAATATGCATGCACATGATAACATATGTATGAGACCTGAAAATCATCCTTTTTCAAAAATAAATATTTTTCAACACACGCCAAAATTTCATTTTGGCCCAAAAGCATATCCAGTCCATTAAATCATCCACCATTTTTCCCAAAAAATGGCCCAAATATCCAATTAACACTATAGGCGAGAATCGCAGGCGGAACTCTACCACCATCCCTACAGCAACTCTCTCTTAAACCATTCAATCCATTCATTTCAAATACACTCAAAATCATTTCTCACATAAAAATCTAGTTTTCAAATATACACATGAACATACATGCCATTATGCGAAAACTCAGTTTTCCTTTACAAACATGAACATGCGTGCTATTATGCAATGTATGTGAAACGACACAAATATCCAACAACCAACAAATCCAAGCATCAACCAAGCACACAAACAACTCCGCTCTCCATTCCAACATACCCCTGACTCCTCGGACTCAGTTCGGTACAACCAACCAAATTCACAGAATATTTGCTAATGCAAAATATATTTAAATCTCAAAAGTTATTCAGAAAATACTTACAGCGCTATAATATAATTTTTGAAAGATCAATGAGCTACAAAAGGCATCGGCAAAGCAACCTCACAGTGCAAAATTCACTATGGCCATGGGTCTCAAAATATCAAAATTTGAACGGAGATAAACGAAGGCTAGGGAAGGCTAGGGTAGGGCTTAAGGGTGTTGGTGAAGCCAAAGGTAGTGGTGGTTGGCCATGGATGGCGGCGTAGAGGCCTTTCGAAAGTTGAAAAGGACAAATCAAAAAGTGAAATGGCTAGGCTTCACTGGTGGCGGATCGAGGCTGGGGAATCATGGTTTGGGTTGCTAGAGGGCCAGTGATGAAGTGGTGAAGAGGTGATGGCCGATGGAGGAGCGACGGCGGCGTTGGAGCACAAAAGCTGTGCGGCTTGGGAAGGGGCATGGGGGCTAATGGCGGCGCGGTTGGGGCTGAAAACAGGGAAGGGTGGTCACCGGCAGGTGGGGGAGAAGATGGGCTGGGTAGTGACGACCACAGGCCGGGCATGGCTGTGCTGGGTGTAAGGGAAAGAAACGGACGAAAGAGAGGAAGTGGAGGGGGGTTGTGCATGGGTTGGGGGGAAGCAGAGGAGAAAGAAGAAAAAGAAAGAAGGAAAAAAGAGAAAATGAGAAAAGAAAATGAGGAGTAAAAGAAAAAGGGGAAAAAAAGAGAGAGGAAGAAATGAGGTCCAGCCTTTTCAACTTAGGGTCAAAACTGATTCAACAAAAATAAATTTTAAAGTGTTGAGTTAAATAAAATAATTTAAACGCAGTGACTTAGTAAAATAAAATAATAAAATCCAACAATAAACTAATTTAAAATAAAGAGCATTTTAAAATAGATAAAAACCAAATAAAAACACTACAACTCAATTTTAATAAAATAAAGTAATTAAAGCCCAACAATAAAATAATTCAAGCTAAAGAGTAATTTAAATGCAAAATAATTATTAATATGAAGAAAAAATAGTATTTAAATATCACAACTTAAAAATCATAAAACAATACAACGACAATCATGTTTAATTTAAAATAAGAAAACCACTAATTATAATAATTTAAATAATCATTAAATAAAAATACGTGTAAATACAGAGTATCACATGAGGACGGTAATTACATTGCTTTCCATATAGCTCTTGTAATTAGTACTTCTACAAAATGTGACTATGAACCATCCATGTCAAGAAAAGAGCTCTTCCTTTATTTTTAAATGGAACTATGAAGAATGTTGGTGAATACCGAGGCCAAGAAGGATTATTAATGGTTTCTTCCAAAAACACTTGGCTTCAAATTTAGTCAGTAAAAAACATAAGAGTTCTTTTTCTTGAGGCTTAGGCTAGAGCTTAATGATATGATTGGGGCAAGTTTTGGCCAACTACCAAGGCCTTGTCAAAATCTAAGCGCTCCTAACCAATTCCTAATAATTGTTGGCCAGAAATAGATAATGAGAGACATTACATAATGAGAAGTGACAGAACATAAAGGGATCTTACATAAATAAATTCATCAAATTGACGTAGCTTTTGGGCTTGCCTCGTGTATCCTGTTTCATATGAGTGCCAGTTGAGGGAGTTTTGAGACCTGTGGTATGAAGTGCCCATAGCCTTTTGTAAAACCCTTTTTGGAAGAGACTTCCCATGTTCAAGTGATTCCTTCTGCACATTGAAACAAAATTCAAAGTTATAATTAGAACTATGGTGGAAGGGATTTGAGTTTTGTTAATTTGGAATGTAGGAGTGGGTTTGGGCTAGGGGAAAGATCTAATTTGGAGACAGAGGTGGGGGAGGATTTTGACAAGGCATGTTGTTCCAATCTTATAGAGAATGCAAAGCTCGACTGTTGGAGGGGCTTCTGTTGTGTTGAGTAGTCGGAAGAAATGGGCCAAGGAGGGTAGCCTGCTGGAGAGTTGTGTGGTTCATTGGGATAGTGATGGGTGGAGAAGGGAACAATGGATAGTGGAGGTGTTTAAGAGGTAAGGTGGCAGTGGGTGGTTTTGAGGAAAGGAGGTCGACTCAAGTGGTGCTGGTTTTGGGTTAAGGGGCATAGTGATGACCATGACTTCAAGGCCAAGTTGTGGAGTGCAGTGAATTGCTTATTATCACTTGGATTAGTGGGGGTTGGATAGGTCGAGTAGGTTGATTGGGAAAGGCCTTTTACATGGCTTGTCTAAATTGTTTTTTGTGTTAAGGTGGTTAATTGGGTTGATTGGGTGAGAAGCGTGGGTTGTTGGTCTGTTCGGAGCGATGTGAGGGTTGTGTTTATTTCTGTTGGAAATGCCCATCGGAGAATTACAAGAGTAGGGCAAGATCTCTATTGGAGAGTGTTGCAATATGTATCAATGAAAGAATGAGATTAGGCCAAAAATAAAAATAAAAAGCACCAACAATTGTGCGAACAATACTCAACTCTTTACTAGGGGTATGGTTTATATTTGAAAGAATTTAATGTATTATAGGTAATTGGAGTTCTTTAAGTACATTAGAAAAATATAACGCTAAAAAATGCTATGAATAAGAGGGAACTTCTTAAGATTCTGCTTCACAATCGCAGATCATTCACAACAACTAATAACACATCCATGGCCCGCAATATAACAAAATAGTCAATGGTAACTCAGTCAATATATATGCCACCTACATGGTATTTTAAGTCTTGATTTTCTTACTGCTAACTTGCGTATGTTTGATTACTAAAACCACAAATTCTTCTCTCTCTCTCTTTTTTTTTTTTAATTCTAATAGAAGTACATATAAATTCATATTTTGATAGGTTCAATACCAAGTTTAATTGGTAACCTACAAAATTTAGAGTTGTTTTCAATTAGATGAATTGTTTTGTTGGTCCAATTCCATTGAAGATCTTCAATATCTCAAGGATACAAATTATTTCAATCGGGGCCAATAAATTCTCAGGTCATCTTCCATCAGCTATAGGCCCATTCCTTCCAAAGCTCAAACAACATTTTCTTGGTGGAAATAAACTGAGCGAAAGAATTTCCAACTCCATCTCCAATGCTTCACAGCTCACTCTCCTAGACTTGAATTTTAAGTCATTGTTGGGCATAATTCCATAAACACTTGTTAATGTAAGGCTCATTCAGTGGCTTAGCCTGTAAATTTTTTCAGTCCATAATTTATGGGACCGAAACCAACCAGTTTGGAGTTTGCTCTAGTCCAGTCTAGACCAAATGGTTTGGTCCAGTCGGCTTTTCCGGTCAAGACCGAACTCCTTACACCCCTAGTGCCAAGGTAAACGTTTTCACTTGTTTGCACTTCTGTAACTTGAAACATGATATTATTTTTACTGTCTTTAATTGTGGAGATATGTCAAACTCAGTTTTGACATTGAACAGATTGGAGTAGGGTAGCTATCGTGGCCTTTGGTTTGTTTCTTGCGCTTGGAGACTTTCTTCCCTCAGGGAGGTATTGCTTAGTACATCAAAAGTTATTTTTTCTTTTCTCCCATTATGTACAAATTAGACATATCAATTGCCATCTAGAGAGAGTACACTTAAAATGGAAGCAAAGTGCAAAAATTCACTGGTTGCAACAAGGGGATCAAAATACCAAGTACTTCCATCAGTGTGCAAGTTAGAGAAGAAAAAGGAATCGAATCACTTAGGTCATGGATGAACAGGGCCATGTTTTCAGTGATCAAAAAGGGATTGGCAGTGCTTTTACTAGGTACTATTAGAAACTTTTTACATCTTCCTCCCCCACTAACATCTTCCCATTTATATCTACATTAAAAGAGAAGGTCACCCCAGAGATGAATGCAGATTTACTCAGGCCTTTCACAAAAGATGAGGTTAAGGATGCAATTTTCCAAACGGGCCCTTTGAAAGCACCAGGTCCAGATGGATATGGCGCTTGCTTTTATCAAAGCCACTGGTCCATTGTTGGAGAGGAGGTATGTTTTTTTTTTCTTTTTTTTTTTCGGAGAGGAGGTATGTGCAGTAGTCTTATCTTGTTTAAATGATGGTGGAGATATTGCTGACATTAACAATACTTATATTGTGTGGATACCGAAAGGAAGGGACCCAAGGTCTGTTACTGAGTATAGATCCATAAGTTTGTGTATTGTGACTTACAAAGCAATTACCAAGATAATTGCCAATCGACTCAAACTGATTCTACTTGCCATTATCTCACAAAATCAGTGTGCATTTGTCCCTGAGAGAATCATCAATGACAATATCATGGCAACTTATAAAACACTCCACACCATGAAAACTAAGTTACATGGTAAACAAGGTTATATGTCACTGAAATGGGACATGAGAAAAGCTTATGATCGAGTATAATGAAATTTCCTTGCTTTTGTTATGTCAAAGTTGGGGTTTGCAGATTAGTGGATTGCTTTGATTCTAAGATGAATCAAGTCTTCCTCCTTTTCAGTTATGGTGAATGGGGCTACTTTTGAGAAGTTTTTACCATCAAGGGGTTTAAGACAGTGTTGTCCTTTGCCCCCTTATTTATTCATCCTAGGTGCTGAGGCCTTAGGTTCCCAACTAACTGCTAATATGCAATTAGGGAAATTGTCTGGTGTGCCTATAGCAAGAAGGGCAATGAAGATGAGTCATCTGTTCTTTGCAAATGACTACCTCTTATTCTATAAAGTTAATGCATATGAAAGGGTTCAACTTGAGTCTATTCTAGACATGTATGAATCTGCATCTGGCCAACATTTGAATCAAGCAAAAACTTCGTCCAATATGGAAAAACCTGTTTGAGCACTTCTTCCAATATGGAAACGGTAGTACATAATGGAAATGTTAGGTTTGAGCACTTCTTCCAATATGGAAAAATACCTGGGACTACCTTCTGTTATTGGTCAATCTAAGGCTAGAGCTTTCAATGGTTTAGTTGATAAGGTGATGGCCAAGTTGCTTTATTGGAAGACAAAATTTTTATCTATGGCAAGGAAGGAAGTACTGATTAAAGCAGTCCTACAAGCTTTGCCTACCTATTGTATGAGTGAGTTTAAATTGCCTAAGTGCATAGTTAAGCAGCTAAATTCTTTAATCTCCAAGTTTTGGTGGGGCCATCAAGTGTATGGGGAAACCTTATGGAGAGATGGGTTTCAGAGACTTAGAGGCTTTCAATTATGCACTGTTGGCAAAACAAGCATGGCGTTTGCTCAACTCCCCAACCTCCCTTGCAACTCTGGTTTTTAAAGCAAAATATTTCCCAACTTCTTTAGTCTTAACAGCCAAGCTTGGATTAAGACCCTTATATATGTGGCGCAGTATATGGCAAACATCCCACTTGCTGAATGCAGGGGTGATTTGGAGATTAGGTGATGGCCAACGAGTGCATATTTGGAGAGACAGATGCCTTCCCCACGCCATAACCAACCGTATCCAAACCCCTATAACCATTTTACCTGAATCTGCTTTAGTCTCTGAACTAATGGATACAACTATTGGTTGGTGGAACATAGATTCCTATGGTAGGTCATGCAGTGCCTGATAAGCTAGTGTGGAGTGAAAGTGAAAATGGGAAATTCAGTGTTAAAAGTGCATATCATTTGTCTATGCAGACGAAGCAGAGGACTCCAGGGGAATCCTCCCATCAAGACAGATCTCAACACCTATGGAAGAGAATATGGTCCTTGAAAACAACCAATGTTGTAAGGGTATTCATGTGGCATGCTTATATGGATGCTCTCTACCAGGTTTAAGTTAGTTAGGAGAAATATTGCGCAAGATGGTTCATGCCCCATCTACGTACAGGTAGCTGAAACTCTAGGACACATTTTATGGGCTTGCCCCTCAACACAGGATGTGTGTATATTGGCTTATATAACTCTTTAGAAGTTAGCAATCAGAAACTTAGCCTTTGAAGAAGTTGTGCTACAGATGATGGATAGAGTGAGTGAGAAAGATTTGACTTTGCTGTTATTTCTAGGCTCATGTGGTTCAGGAGGAACAAAGTGATTTTTGAAGGACAGTTCCACGACCTGAATGTTTTTTTGCTTGGATGTTGTCAATGCAGTGGCTGTGCACAGAACTGCTATGGACAGTCAATGCCTGTATTTGAAGCAGCCTAGAACTCAGGTACCAAAGTGGGAAGCCCCTCCATCAAATTGGTTTAAACTCAATTGAGATGTCTCTATTAATGCTTACACTCATCGAGTTGGTATTAGGATGGTGCTAAGGGATTTTGATGGTTGTGTCCTACTCAGTTCGATGAAACCTGTACTCTAATGTGTTGAACCTATGACTGCTGAAGCAATGGGATTATTAGAAGTTGTTGTCTTATGTAAACATCTGAATCTAAAGAATGCTATTTTTGAAGGGGACTCTTTGCAAGTGGTTACTGTAGTCCTATGTCAGTCTCAATCAGATGGTCATTTAAGAAGTCTAATTGCTTTTATTCTAAGAACTATGGGAAGCTGCTCGTGAAAAGTATAGCATGTGAAGAGGGAAGCAAATCATGTGGCTCATACATTGGCTAGGGAATCTCTGCTGCACCAATCTAAATTAATTGATGTTGCTTCTATTGCAGAGTGTGTTAGACATCTTGTATTGGCAGATAGCCTTTCTAATTGATTTATGAAATGGCAGTTTATCTTGTTTAAAAATAAATAAATAAATAAATCAGTCCTTGTTTCTATCATTGACTATGGTGTCTAGCCTATACTACTCTGTTGTATTTGACTAGCATTAAGATGGTTGAGGCTCCTCTTTTTCTTTCAATTTTATCTTTAGCAAATGGCGTGCTCATTGCAAGTCTGTTACTTGCTTCTCCTTTGTTTATGGTTTCTCCAAAAGCTAGCTCCTCAATTGTTAATTCCTAGCTGTGTTAAAACTTTAAGTTGCAGCTTGGGATACAAATCTTGTAACTCCACATAAGTGAATGGGTAATGCAAGCATGAGTCTCGATGGCCTCTGTGATGGTGAGAATCTGACAAAACCCTGGTTTATGTTTGGAATCGAGATGATGTCATGTCACCATTGTGTTAAGTAATTGGGTTAGTGTTTTGCATCCGATATTTAGCAATTGTATTGTGTTCTTTGCTAGTCTGGTCTTTTGAGACTTGCATTTCACTTTTTTTTTCTCTTTTAATTCTTGTATAATTTTGATGATCCTGAGGGTTTTGAACAAAGAAGACCTGGTTAAAGGTGACTTAATTAAATATTGAATACATTCAAATTTAGATTTTGTAGTCTGTAATATATTGCTGTGTTGGTTTCTCTGTTTTTAATGTTTGTATAAGATTCGGTTTTTCTATTAGAACCTAAAGTTTTTTGTTTGTTTTGATTGGATTCATTACCTTCTCTCAGATTTGTTCATCCAAGAATCATAAAGAAGAGGGCCACATCTCGAAAGACAATTACTTATTGCCATGGAAGAAAGAAATAAACTGGAGGTTAGTGCATATCAGAACTTTGATGTTTTCTTTTTTGTTAATATTGCCAACATATCTTTGAGGATGTTTTGTCAATGATATTGGTCAAACCATGTGTCATAGTTGCATCCTTAGCTTTATATCTTTGGGTAATTCTTATTGTGCTTGGTTTTTTATTGATTTTCCTCAAAATATACTATTTTTATTGATCTTTGATTTCTTGGCTTGGGTTTTTACTAATACAATTTTACGCTTTTATGTTCTTTGTTTTCTGGGATAATTTTTATTTGCAGTGAATCCTAATTCGGTGCATATATTTTTAAACTATTGATCATTATTTTCGGTGGGACTATTCCCCACAAATAATATTTGCCGGAGAACCAACCTTGCGGCAAATATGTTTATCGTGGGAAAACTATTATTTCCCATGAAATGTCTTGGCAGCAAAAGATATTTTCTGTACCTACCATGAGGTCTTTTTTATACGGTAGACCTCCGTGCATATTATATTGTCCACTTTTTGTCTTATAGAATGCCCTTGTAATTTTCAGTTCAATAATCTGTCCAAGTAATTAAAAATATCTTAATTTTGTATTTTAAACTCACTGACATTCTATGTTTGGGGACCTAAAATGCCTCTTGCATTGTAGGGAGTATAAATGTATTTTTTGAAGTCCATTCCCTAGCATCACTCATATTCATTTTGCTGGGTAAGGATGAATTTCGGGACTTGTAAATATATGATTTATAAGAAAAAATTAAACTTTTAATTTTTAAAAATTAAAAGAAACATATGATTCCTCATTAACTCATGTTGTATCTAATATTATTCTTTTAAATTTTTTTTTGATAGGAAAGTCACTTTCATTCATAAACAAAACAGTATTACAATGCTAAATCAATCCATAGGACTTGCTCAATAATAGGGGGAATAGACTCCCACCAAATACTTGTATCAGTTACAGATCTTGCAAACCTTGCTAGTCTATGTGCTGATTTATTTGCTTCCTTATTGACATGCACAATCGAGCAAACTGATATTCTAGTCTGCAGCTGCTTTATATGTGTCACTATATTTCCAAACATAGCATTGGCCAGCTCAGGTTTTGATAGCTCTTGGGCTAAAATCAACGAATCTGTCTCAATAGTTAGAGCTTGCAAACTAAGAGGGATGCAGAATTGTAATCCTTTGAGTATAGCTATTAGTTTGATCTCTAAAGGCTCCATCACTACTGCCTCCTTTTTACTTACAGCCAGTATCACCTTTCCTTCCCAATCTCTGAGAATAAGACCAACCCCTGCACTGCCATCAGCATGAAACATTGCTCCATCCACATTAAGCTTTGTAGTCCCTTGTGAGGGCAATTGCCACTTGGTCACCCTCTTAAGGCCATTATAATTAGTGCCTTTACTTGCCTTATAAGCCTTAAGCAAGAAAAGAGCATGGTTGACTACCTCTGCTGATTCCAATTGTTTTTCTTCTATACCAGCATGCCCAAGCTATCATAAATAATTGCTCCAGCTCTTCTTGAGAGTGATTACCTTGTACTCGAACTACCATCTCTCTAAAGTCCTCATGTGGTCCTGCATTCATGACTTGAGGAAACTGTTGATCCCAGATTTCAGTAAGCATCTGACAGTGTTTAAGAGCATGTACAGTGTTTTCACTACCTGCAGAACACAATTGACAGGTGACATCTTCAACTATCTTTCTCCTTTTCAAGTTGCATCTGGTTGGAAGGGCTTCAATGCAAGCTCTCCATGCAAAAATCTTAACCTTCTGGGGCACTTTCATCCTCCAAATAGCCTTCCATAGCTTTTTATCTGCTCTACTCCTAGAGCTTTCTCCCTTTGTTGGTGTTGTGGCGAAACTTTTGAAAAATTTGTAAGCACTCTTAACACTAAACCAACCATTCCTCTCCATGTCCCAAATTAACTTGTCCTCATGGTTTCCTAAACTGAGAATAATTTTCAGAATTGCATCCGCAGGTTCAGGAACCAACAACCTTCTGACTTTGCTTACATCCCACCACCCTGAATTTTGATCAATTAAAACCTCTACTCTTTGGTCATCTTCTGTTAATCTAGCTACTGTCTGTTGTAAACTTTTGAAACCAGGCACCCAATATTCAGCCCATAGCCTTATCATTCTTCCATTCCCAACCCTCCACCTGCAACCTTGTAGAAGTTTTTCTTTTACTGACCATATACCCCTCCACATAAAGGATGGATTGTGACTAAGATTTTCATTTTGAAAATTCGAGCTTGGGAAGTATCTAGCCTTGAAAATTTTGTGAAGCAGGCTTTCCTCATTTTACATAATTCTCCATCCTTGTTTTGCGAGTAAAGCCTCATTGAAGATCCTTAAATCTCTAAATCTCATTCCCCCATCACCTTTAGTCTCACACAGCCTCTTCCAACTCACCCAATGTATCTTTCTCTCTTCCTTTTTCTGTCCCCACCAGAACTTGGCCATCATTTGTTCTATTTCATAACACAGAGAGCTGGGCGACTTAAAGCTGGACATAGCATATGGTGGAATAGCTAGAGCCACTGCCTTTATTAAAACTTCTTTTCCCCCTTGAGATAAGAGCTTTTCCTTCCATTGTTGTAACTTAGACCATACTTTGTGCTTAATGTCAGAAAAAGCCCTCCTTTTATCTTTTCCTACCATTGATGGTAGGCCTAGATATTTGTCATAATTCTGGTATGCTTGAACTCCCCACAAAGATAGGACTTGTTGCAGAACTTCTGAGTGGACATTGTTACTGAAAACCATTGCAGTCTTTCCTCTATTGATTCTTTGACCTGATGCATTCTCATAAGTTTCAAGGATTCTTTGTAACTCCATGTTCTCTTGAAGTGTGGCCTTGCAAAATAGAATGCTATCATCTACAAATAGCAACTGATTCACCACAGGAGCCCCTCTGCATACTCGAATGCCTGAAATCTAGTTTCTGGAGCTTGCTTCAGTCAAAAGAGATATTAGACCCTCAGTTCCCAATAAGAAAAGATAGGGAGATGGTGGATCTCCCTGTCTAATCCAACGAGAAGGATAAATAGGGCCAACTGGTTCACCATTAACGAGAATGGAAAAAAAGACTGTGTTGACACAAAGCATGACTAAATGGATCCATTTATGAGCAAATCCCATATGTTTCATTACAGCCTCCAAATAATGCCATTCAAGCCTATCATAAGCTTTGCTTATATCTAACTTGATGGACATGTATCCCTCTTTACCAGCTCTTTTTCTTCTTAAATAATCAATCATTTCGTAGGCTACAAGAATATTATCAGAAATGACTCGACCTGGTACAAATGCACTTTGAGAGTTGGATATAACATGAGGAATGACTAGTTTCAGCCTATTAGACATGACCTTGGAGATCAATTTATAAATAACATTACATAGGCTTATGGGACGATACTGGGATACTAACTCAGGCTTTTTAGTTTTAGGGATAAGAACAATAAAAGTATGATTTAACTCAGCAGGAAATTGACCCTCATTAAGAGCATGCAACACAGCTTTTGTCACAGACTTTCCTACAATATGCCAGTATTTTTTATAGAAAATGGGAGCCATACCATCGGGTCCAGGAGCTTTGGTAGGGTCCATTTGTTGTAGTGCAGTCTGTACTTCATCTTCAGAAAAGGCCTTTGTGAGATCTTCATTCATTGCTGCTGTTACCTTGCCTTGTATAGAAGATAAGAAATTGTTGCTGGTTGAAAAACTACTTGATGTAAACATCTCTTCAAAATACTTCATTATCAACTCATCCCTTTGCTCATTTTCTTCCCATTCTCCATGTTCATCCTTTAGTCTTGTGATGGTATTCTTCTTTTTCCTTTGACTTGCTTTGCTGTGGAAGTACTTAGTATTTTGATCTCCCCTTTTTAACCATAGTACTTTTGATCTCTGCCTCCAAAGTATTTCCTCCCTCTCAAGCCATACTTGTACCTCCTCTCGTGCTTGTTGTACTGCTGCTCTATTTGGAGTTCTTAAATTCTCAGCTTGAATCTTTTCTAGTTGCACCCTTGCCATCTTTAATCTCTTTTGGACTGTTCCAAAATTAGCTTTATTCCATCTTAGCAAACTGTCACTGCACCTTGAAATCTTGTTCACCACCTCTCCAATAGGTCCATTACCACAATGAACCTGCCAAGCCTTCTCAATCACCTTTCCACATTCTTCACTTTCTGTTCAAACTGCCTCAAACCTGAAGGGCTTTTGGCCCTTAAACTTTTGTACACAACCCTCAGTTTGTAGTACAATAGGGTTATGATCTAAATAAGCAGCAAAAGTATGAAACACCTTTGCATAAGGAAAAGCTCTACACCATGCATTGTTTGCTAGGGCTCTATCTAGTCTTTCATGAATAGCATTAACCCCTTCTCTGCTATTCCACCATGTAAACTGATTCCTTCATAACCCAGATCTAATAAGGCACAATCATCTATCATTCTTCTAAATCTCTCCATTTGCAATTCAGATCTATCCTTCCCACCCTTTTTTTCAACTCGACTAGTGATTTCATTAAAATCTCCCATCACCAGCCAGCTCCCATGATCACCCCTACTTAAAGTTCTCCTTAAGTTCCAAGTTTCTTCCCTCCTACTGGTTTCTGGATGTCCATACAGACCTGTTAATTGTCAGCAAACTCCATTATCACTATCCTTCACTTCAGCATCAATATGATGCTTAGAGAAACTTTTAATAGTCAGCTCAATTTCTTGTCTCCATAACAAACAAAGACCTCCACTTATTTCCTCACAATCTACTGTTAGACAATTTTGGAACCCCACCTGATACTTCACTCTATCCATTGTTCTGCAGTTTACTTTTGTTTCTTGTAAAAACATTATATCAGGACCTTCCTTCTTAAATCACGAAGGGCTCTAATGCCACATGGGTTCCCAAGCCCACGTGCATTCCAACTTAAAATTTTCATGGCTCCCGGCGGGGCTGAATCATAGCCTCCACTGATCTTCGAGTTGAAATTTTCTCAGACTCCATAACCTTTCTCAGTTTTGTAGCAGGTAAGGAGTTCAAGCCATTGTCCTCCATTCTACTTCCCTTCCTCTTCATAGAAGTTTTAACTAACTGATTTTGTGCTCCTTTCTCAGTCATTCTTCTTTGCCTCAACCACTTTCCCCCTGCCACCTTTGCCTTAGTAACTTCTTCCTTAGCTAATGATTCATTTTCATAAGCTAAGCCTTTCCCTTTCTGTTGGGCTTCAGAATCCACCTTTAAATTTATTGTACCCTCTCTTAAAGGCCTAACTATGTTAGCCCCATCCTCACTTCAAAGGGCCCATTGAGGGATCTCCATTTATCTCGATGGATGTTCAGCCTGTTTGACATTACTCCCACAAGGCGCCATTACTTCAGCGTTGACCACCTTGTCAGTTTCCTTATTTGGTTCCTTCACTGGAAACTCCCCTCCTCAATTTAATCCTTCAACATTACTGCATGTAACAGTCGATTTTGAAACTACTCCACTAGCTTCCTGAATTGATGCTAACTCCCTTGATTGCAGCCCTGGAACCGTTACAGCAGGACCTCTGCCCTGCACAGGCTGCTACTCAAAGTGGTTGTAAGCATTTCCATTGACCAAAAATCACAGGCTGCTGCTCACGGTGCTCACGTTGGTTGTAAGTATTTCCAGAGAAAGCAGAAACTCTCATCCATTGACCAAAAGGAAGGTTGTCTTCCTTGCATGCTCCTTGATCATTCTTCCAGATGCTGCAGTCCTTATGACTATGACCCAAACAGCCACATGCATAACAAAAAGTAGGCAATCTCTCATATGTAAAGCAAACCCAACAACTACCATGATTGCCCAAGTTTATACATTTACCTCGCTGCAAAGGTTTTGTAACATCCAAACGTATTCTGATTCTGATAAACTCACCCCATGCAACTTCATCCTTTTCAACTTCGATCTCCTCCACTACTCCAATGTTGTTACCAATCTTACTAACCACCTTTTCATTCATAGCACCCAAAGGAAGATCATATAATCTAATCCAAAAGGAAGCTGTTGATATCTGAACTCTTGTTGCTTGAACTTCTCCTATATAATTCTGCATCAGAATCAGATTTCTATCAAAGGACCAAGAACCCTCACGTTGCACCCGAGCCTTTTCCTACTGATCTTCAAATTCCACCATAAGAATTTTAGACCCCAAATCCTTCACCCATATCTTTTTTACAGGACGCCAAATCTTCTTCAGAGTTTTCTTGAATGCCTCACGGTTGTATGGTTTTTCTGTTAATAATGAGACTAATAAACATTGTTCACCCCTTTGCTTAGATTCTTCAAGTAGCCCTCCATCCAGTATAATCTCCTCTTTTTCTTGCTACGACAATGACAACCTCTAACATAATTCTTCTAAAGTTTCCCCCATGATGTAAACTTGATAGAGACAGCCTTGTACTAACCTGTACTAAGACAGGGAAAAAGACCTCCACGGATGCAGGTGCTTCCAAGAGGAAAAACAAAAATTACCCCACTTATAATATGGGGGTATTTCTGCTCGTATTACTGATGTGCAATTGTTCTTTTAAATTTTTCTTGAAAATTCATTGATGGTATTTTTTTGAAAAGCCTGTTAATTTTATCTATTATATCTTTTTATTCACTGGGTAATTCTTAGGGGACCTGGCCATTTAGCCCCAGTTTAACCAGCGGCAGTGGTGTAGTCCTTTAGGTATCCAATAACAGTCTGAGCTTTTAACTACTGTAGATAAATATGGGTGGCTCTATAGCCACAGTTGGAAATCCGGCTCCCGCCAGTATAAATTATCTTTTTCTTTTTTTATATGTATTTTTTTTTAATATTTTTAGGTATTTAAAATTAATAAATTAAAATATTATTAAAAAAATAACTTTTTAATTATTAAATAAAGAAAAAATTAAAATGAAAAATAAAAAATTACAGCCATAACAACCGGTGGTAGTACTCAGCTAGAAGAGTACTAGCATTTTCCAGCTAAATATACATGAAGACGAATAGTAGTAATTCAGGCATCTACTTTTGTTAAGTTTATTTTCTCCTTCTCCGAGCAGTCATTAATTTTATCTTGATTTCTCTTGTTCGTTGCCTAAAATTGATCAGAGCATTTACAAATTCTTCATTTTTCTACCTCTATCTTCCAATCCAAACGGGAATAAAATATTAACTTAGATTTTATCGAATGTTTTTCATTAGATTTTATCGAGCTTTCCTAATAGTTGTTTGGTGTATCTTCCTCACACGTCGTCTAATCATTGTCCTATGGTTACTTCTTTATTGGTTGACAAGAGGGTTGGCCCTAAACCTCTCCGTTTTCAAAGAATGTGGTGCTTTCATGAGGAGTTCTTAGGTGTGGTAAGTGAGTGCTGGAGGAAAGAATTTCAAGATTGTCCGATGGTGAAATTCAGTAGAAAGTTAAAAAAATTGAAACAAGTATTGAAGAAGTGGAATAGGGAGGTCTTCGGTAGAGTGGAAGTAGACCTTACCGTCATTGAAGAGGAGCTTCTGGAGCTGGAGAATAATGTTCAGTAAAATTATACTCAGGAAATGGAAGTTGATCTTTTGAGATGCAAGCAAAAGCATGTCCAATATTTGCATAGAGAGGAGATTATGGGATGTCAAAAATCCAGAATTAAGTGGATTTGTGAAGGTGATGAAAACACGGCTTTCTTTCATGCTTCTCTTAGATGTAAAAAGAAATTTAAGACTTTAAAGAGTATGACTCCTGAAGATGGTAGCACTCTTGACTCGGGTGAAGCAGTCCATGAAGGGGCTGTTGAATTCTTCCAGTAGCAGTTAACCACGTCGGCGGTGTCTATTGAGGAGTCTGGTATGAATCTGATAACTTCGATTATTACTAAGGCTGATAATCGGTTTCTTTGCAGAGTTCTAGATTTGATGGAGGTTAAGGAGGCGCTTTGGTCGATCCCACAAGATAGTAGTCCAGGACCTGATGGTTTTTCTGCTAGTTTTTTCCATCATGCCTGGGATATTATCAAAGAAGATTTATTGATGTTGGCGATTGATTTTTTTGAGGGGAAGCCATTAACCACTTTCTTTGGTGCCACCAACATTGTGTTGATACCGAAAGTGGATGAACCAAGGGGTTTCTTGCAATTCAGGCCTATCAGTCTATGTTCTCTTGTTTATAAAATTATTTCCAAGGTTCTGGTGAATAGGTTGGAACCTATCATAAAGAAATTAATTTCTGATGAGCAATTAGCCTTTATTAAAGGCCGAAGCATTTTTGATAATATTTCTATTGCTCAAGAAATGATTCAGAGTATGAATAAGAAAGTGAGAGGTGATAACGTAATGATTAAAATTGATACGGCAAAGGCTTATGATAGGATGAATTGGAGGTTCTTGTTGGAGGTGATGAAGAGATTGAGATTCTTAGATCATTGGAGGGGTTTGATTTTTAATTGTATATCTTCACCTATGTATTCGGTGATGCTCAATGGTTCTTTGAAGGGCTTTTTCAAACCTTCTCATTTTATCACAAGAATTAATTTCTCGTTAATCAATGATGATTTTCAACAGGAAAAAGTCAAGCCTTTTAATGCTAATGGAGGTACTCTGATTTCTCATTTGTTTTATGCTGATGATGTTTTGATTTTTGCAAATAGAGGTAAAAGATCTCTAGTGCAGATTATGAAGACTTTGCAAGCGTACCAATCTATGTCTGGGTAGTTGGTCAGCCCGACCAAGTCATCTATTTTTTTCTCCTCTAAGTTTCCGGTTGCTAAAAAATTAGAGGCTTTGAGGATCACAGGTTTTATGGAGGGTAAATGGCCGTGTAATTACCTGGGAGTTTCGCTGCATGTGGGACGGATGACTATCAAATTATTTGAACCTTTGTTGTTGAAGCTTCAGAAAAAATTGGCTGGTTGGAAGAGTAACATCCTTTCTTTTGGGGGTAAGATTATTCTCCTCAAACATGTTTTATCTAGCATGCCAATTCATGTTCTTTCTATCATGAATTTACCTAAGGGTGTTTTCAAAGCCATCAAAAGTATTTTCTCTAGTTTTCTCTGGAATTCGACTGATGATAAAAGAAAAAGAAAATGGGTGTCTTGGAAAAATATATGTTTGCCAGTTAAGGAAGGGGGCCTGGGTATTTGGAGCCTCGCTAATGTTCAAATGTCTCTATTCATGAAATTTGCTTGGAAATTACTGGAGGGGAATTCGGTTTGGGCAAAATTCTTTCAGAAGAAATATGTGGGTGGAAAGCTCTCTGCAGCTCTTTCTAATTCCACAGGTTCAAGATTTTGGAAAGGTATCCTGTCAGTGATGTCGATTGAGCAATAGAATTCATGTATATTGGTTAGAAATGGTGCTTGTAATTTTTGGTTTGATAATTGGTTGGGGGATGGGGCCATTGCAAATTCTGAAGATGTTAGCGGAGATGAGAATTTATTGGTGGCTGATATCTTAAATAATTTTGGCTGTGATGTGACTAAATTGCGTATGCTGGTGTCGGAAGAGATGTTTGAGAAAATAATTGCCTCGCCGGCTCAAATATCAAGTGGAACAGATGTGCGTATTTGGTAGCCAAATCTGGATGGTACTTTCTCTACCAAATCTGCTTGGCATTTAATTAGAGTGACAGAGCCTGTTTGCCTTTAGAAAAAATGGCTTTGGCATAAATTGGTTCCTAAAAAAATGTCTTTTGTCTGTTGGCGTGCTAAAAAACAAGTGTTAACTATGGATGATATCATTGTTAAGGTAGGAATTCCTCTAGCTTCAAAGTGTCATTGTTGTGTTTTACCACAACAAGAATCCATTGATCATATTTTTTGTAGTGATGAGTTGGCTGCTATGGTTTGGAGGTATTTTGCAGGTATTTTGGGGGTTCGGTTACCTCACCTCCAAAGATGGAATGTGGTTATGAATGTTTGGTGGCTTCAAGCGTCAGAATCTTCTCAAGCAGGATGTTGTCGTGGTATCTTACCAATCATTATCACATGGGCTCTGTGGAGAGCACGGTGTGAGGATAGAATGGAAGGAAAGAAAACTGATTGGAAGGGTGTGGTGAGGTGGATTAAGTTGATGTTAACTCATATTTTTTCTCCGCATTGGAAATTTGATAGATTGCATTTGCACGATATCAAGGTTTTACAAGAATTAAATTGCCCAATTGCTCCTGTTGTCAAGAAAAGTATGAAAGTTGTAGCTTGGACTAAGCCAAATAGAGGACAGTATAAGCTAAATGTTGATGGTAGTTCGCTCAGAAATCTTGGCTTAGTAGGTGGCGGAGGGGTTATTAGAGATCATGATGGTCGAGTGATAGCGGGTTTTGCAAATCATTATGGGTAGGTTTCCAATAATGTTGTTGAGGGGAGAGCTTTACTTGATGGCTTAAAGTTGGCACAACAATTGGGTATTCAAGATATTTTGGTGGAGTCCGATTCGGAAGTTATTGTGAGATGGATTTAGGTTGGTAAATGCAATTTATGGTACTTGTGGGATTTTTGGGATGACATCTAGAGATTGTTCGCTGAATTACAGTGTTCCATCCGTTATATTTTCAGAGAAGCAAACATGGTTGCGGACTATCTTGCCAAAGAGGGGGCTTCTAATCGATGTAAGTATTTCACAGGGTTTGTCCTTGATAGGGGTATCCTTCGTGGGTTAGTACGTACGGATTTGTGAGGACTTCCTTATATTAGGATGTAACCTTTTGTCTTCCATTGTAAGCACTTTCTTTGGTTGGTTTTCTTTGATCACGAGGGTTTTAGGTTTTATTTCTCTCTTTTGTAAACCCTCTAGTGATTGTTTTGTAACCATGGTATTCATCCGCCATATGTGAGGGCTATTTAATAAACTTGGGACGGGGCTGCTATGTGGGTGGCTACCGACTCTTTGGAAAAAAGAAGAAGTAATAGTTTAATTTAAATGAATGACATAATTGTTACATTATTAACAATAAAACTATCGTTATAAATTATCATAATAAATTTTATTTGCTCATAAATATAACTAATAGATATGCGAAAAATGATGAATTTTTTAAAATAATATAAAACTTTAAAATTGGCTAATGATATAACCAATTAAATGTTAATGCTAATGCTTTTGAGAGGATTCGAACCAAAGAATTTAAGGCCACATTATCGCTCAACTAGGCTGGTTGCCAGTTGAGCTACGAATCATTAGCAGAGAGCTATCTAATTGTATTATATGGTATTCTTCTAGGGTGCGCTTAGCAACCTAACACCCATATCGACTAGAAATCTCTAATAATCCTGGTACCCTGCTGGTCACCGATCGTCTCACAATCGAGAATTACTCCACTTGGTCCAAATCCATTCAACGAGCACTTCGAGCAAAGAATAAACTCGGATTTCTTGATGGAACCATTGAAAAAGCCCCCTCTACCTCTGCAATCCTTCTCTCATTGTGGGAATGATGCAACGATATACTTGTGTCAAGGCTTCAAAATGCTATCAGTCTACCCCTTCGTCCATCGGTGTCATTTGTTGATGATACTCACGAATTGTGACTTGAATTGCAGGACCGTTTCTCCCCTCAAAATGGTCCTCGTATCTATGAATTGAAGAAAACCCTTGCCAATTTTTCTCAAGAAACAAATACGGTCAGCACCTAATATGGAAAACTTAAATCCATATGGGATGAATTCTCCATCTATGACCCCCTACCTGTTTGCTATTGTGCCTCAACGAAACTCATCTTCAACCTATACCAGTGAGACTGTGTTATCCATTTTCTGATGGGTCTCCATGACTCGTTTACAAATGTTTGTGACCAGATTATGTTAATTGACCCTCTACCACCTGTCAACAAGGTGTTTTCCTACATTCAACAACAAGAGCGTCATCATCTCATCCCTTCTGCTCCTCCTCCAGTTGATACTATTGTGTTGGCTACTCGTCGACCATCTCATTTTTCTCCCAAGCGAGACAAGCCTTACTGCACTCATTGTAAAATCACGGGCCATACTTTGGCCCAATGCTTCAAATTTGGAAATGCCACAGCCCCTGTCTGTACTCATTGTGAGATGACTGGACACACTGCAGAGCATTGCTAGAAGCTTCACGGCTATCCCCCTGGACACAAGTATCACAAGCCACGCCTCAATGCTATCTTCATGGAAGCCCCTTCTTTGGCAATCAACAATGACTCAAACCTGGTGTTGACTAAAGAGCAATATCAAGAGCTTATAACCTTGCTGCACAATAAGAACTTGACTGCTTCTCCATTTGCAAACCAACTCCAAACAGTTCTTCCACCTCAACCCCATATTTCATCGACTGCTGGTATCTCTTTTTGTTTGTCTTCTTTTTCCTCTACTTCTCAACCTTGGATCATTGACACAGGGGCTGCAAATCATATGGTCTACAGCCCCTCCTTCTTCACCAAAATAACATCCACCACTTCCAATTTTGTTAGACTTTGAAATGGTGAAGTAGCTACTATCACTCACATTGGTACCGTGCAAGTGACAGCAACTCTTCTCCTCCTTGACGTTTTATGTGTTCCCAATTTCATTTTAATTTGTTATCTGCGGCTAAACTTGCCAAACAATTGAATTGTTGTCTCATGTTTTTCTCTGATGTTTGCTTTATACAGGGCCTTTCGTCCTGGACAACGATTGAGAATGGTAACTTACTACATAGTCTCTATCATTTACATACAGAAGATGTTTTACCTCAAGCTTTAGTCCATACTTTTTCACAGCATTTTACACTTCAAAATTCCATTTCAGCCTCTGTACAACCTCTTGACAGTGCTCATAATTTATGGCACTATCGATTAGGTTACCCTTCCCATTCTCGCATGTTACACATACATGATACCAATGTAACTACTCATATGAATATCAATGAAAATTTACCTTGTCTTACTTGTCCTCTTGCCAAACAAACATGTCTCCCATTTCCTTCTCGCTAATTCTTCTTCTACATGCTTTGATCTTGTTCACTGTGATTTATGGGGACTACACCACATTTCAAACCACAATGGTTCTCAATTTTTCCTCACAATTGTTGGTGACTTCTCTCATTGCACTTGGGTGTATATTTTGAAAAATAAATCTTATGCTCGCCCTTGTTTGAAATCCTTTTGTAATCTAGTTGTCACTCAATTGCATAGCAACAATGGCCTGGAATTTTCCATGACTGACTTCTATACTGAACACGGCATAATTCATCAAACCTCCTGTGTCGAGACCCCCCAACAAAATGGCTTGGTCGAAAGAAAGCATCGCCATCTCCTTCAATTGGCTCGTGCCTTATGTTTTCAATCAAGAATACCATTAGAATTATGGTAAGCTTGTGTTCTTACAACCACCTACTTAATAAATCGTATTCCCACCCCTCTTCTTCACAACAAGACTCCATATGAAGTCCTATTCAATAAACCTCGCTCCTACTCACATTTTCGTGTCTTCGGGTTTCTTGCCTTTGCTTCCACCACCTCTCACCAATGTCATAAATTGAATCCCTAGTAGTCGACATTGTGCCTGCATTGCTATCCTTTTGGTGTGGAAGGGTATCGACTACTTGACCTCAACACACAAAATTTTCATTTCAATGGATGTTATCTTCCATGAAACTCTATTTCCGTTCCAAAATCCATCTTTACTTCCCAAGTCATCCACTCCCTCACCTTCTTCCTCTTCCCCAAATTTTCAATTACCTAATCCAAACTCAATACCGACAAACTCTCAACCCACTCAGCAACATACAGTGTACTTCACCTCTCATTGACACATCCACAACACCCCCTCCTTCTCTCGTTCGTAGGTCTACTCGCTCCTGTTGCCCTCCCCCTCATTTAAGTGACTTTATATGCTCTCCACCAATGGTTTCTCCACCTTCTCAAACAATGCAGCTTAACCCATTGTCAGAGACGTGTAACAATGCTACCTCCTCATCTTTGTCCACGGCAAGGCCTCGCAACTCAGGTGAACCATTTCCACTCTCTTATTCTAATTCCTTTCATAAACTTTCTTCATCTTATCATGCTTTTATTTCTACTTTGTCTGCTACACCTAAACCCAAGTCTTATGGAGAAGCTGTCAAGTATCCTCATTGGTGTGAGGCTATGAATTCTGAAATATCTGCCCTTAAACTCAATCACACTTGGTCACTTGTTGATTTACCACCTAGTAAGCATACCATTGGCTCGAAATGGATCTTTAAAGTCAAGCATAATTCTGATGGGAGCATTGAGCGCTACAAAGCACGTCTTGTCGCCAAAGGCTTTACACAGCAAGAGAGACTTGACTACAACGAAACCTTTGCCCCAGTAGCAAAACTTGTTACTGTTTGGACTTTGTTAGCAGCTACTTCTATCAAAGGCTGGTTTCTTAGGCAATTTGATGTTCAAAATGCCTTCCTCCATGGCGACTTTGAAGAAGAAGTCTTTATGCGCAAACCTCCTGATTATTTCAAAGGGTCGCTAAATCAAGTTTGCTGCTTACACAAGAGTCTTTATGGCTTAAAACAAGCCCCGCGATAATGGTATTCCAAGTTTTCTCAGGCCTTATTCACTTTCGGCATCCGTCAATCTAAGGCTGACCACAACCTCTTTACTCGGCTACACAATGGCTCTTTCACAGCACTTCTCGTCTATGTTGATGACATCATTGTGGCCATCTCAAACATGGACTCCATTTCTGATCTTTCGTCATTTCTCAGTGAGCATTTTCGAATTAAATGTATTCGTAATCTTTGTTATTTCCTTGGAATTGAAGTAGCTCATTCTTCCAAGGGTATATCTATTTGTCAACAAAAGTATGCTCTTGATATATTTTCTGATGATGGTGTTCTCGGTACTCAACCGCTGAAGTTGCCAATGGAACAAAATTTGAAGCTTCGAATGGATGATGGACAGCCTCTCTCAGATCCTCTCCCTTATCGACGTTTGATTGATTGATTAATTTATCTCACAATTATTCGCCCAGATATAAGCTACGCTATCCATGTTTAAGTCAATTTATGACTTCTCCTGCTTCCTCACATCAACATGCAACTCACCAAGTTGTTCACTACATCAAGAATGCACTTGGTTAGGGACTCCTTTTTCCCTCTAGGTCCTCCTTTCATCTACGAGGTTATACTGACTCAGATTGGGCCTCATGCCCCGATTCTCGCCCCTCCATTATAGGCTTTTGCATCTTCCTTGGCTCTTCATTGATCTAATGGCATTCAAAGAAGCAAACCATGGTCTCTTGCTCCTCTGCTGAAACCGAGTATCCAGCCATGGCAACTACTTCTTGTGAACTGCAATGGCTATCTTATATTTTAAAGGACTTGCACATCTCGGTTTCACTTCCAGCTGATCTCTATTGCGATAATCAGGCTGCCATACATATCGCAATAAATCTGGTGTTTCATAAGCGCACAAAACACATTGAGATTGATTGCCATCCCATTTGAGACAAAATTCAATCTGATTTTTTACGCACTTGTCATGTTCGTTCTTCACTTCAGCTTGTGAATTTCTTCACCAAGGCACTCCCTTCCACTCAACTTGGCTTTCATTTATCCAAGATGGGAATAGAAAATATCTATTCTCTATCTTGCGGGAGAATATTAACTAATGATGAATGATGAGCCAGCTGCAATACAAAAAGAGCAAAACCGAGAGAGCAATACCACTACATGCCCAACAAATTCTCAACAGATTTGATCGTGATATTTTGGGCTGTATACATGCTTGGGAGCAATATTGTATATTCATTTGTTTTTTTTATGTATAGATTATTTTATTTCTCTTGTATAAATAGGCTACTGTACAAATTACATTTTAACAACTTCTCCGAATGAAATGACAGAGTAATTCTCCCAGTAAACGAGACCTTTACTGAATCTATCATGTCTTGATGAGATAACCAGTCAAATGTTAATGCTAATGCTTTTGAGTGGATTTGAACCAAAGAGCTTAAGGCCCCATTGTCGCTTTACTAGGGTGGTTGCCAGTGTATTCTTCTAGCTAGGGTGCGCTCGAAGGTATTTTGGGAGAATGGGAGAAAATATATATAATTTTTATAATGACATTTATTTCTTCTAAAAATGAATAAATAGTACTAATTTAGATTACTTTTAAATAATGAAATAATCTTAAATATTTTGTAGATAATAATAAAAATATAATAAAATATTAAATAATAATAAAAAATATATAATAAAATAATAAATAATAATAAAAACTTCTCAAAACACTCAATTATTCAAACTAGTCCTTAATGTGACAGGACGAAGAATACCAAGTGCACTAATTTGTGAGATGATGTTTGGAATAAGGCAAAACTTGCATGAAAGCTGTCACTCCCTAACGATAATGACAGAAAATCTGAGTATTTGAGGATCCATCCATCCCTATCAAACATCATGACTTTTCAAGTTGAAAAATCTACAATTAAATTATGAGTTTTGTTACATACAAGCACAATCACGCACTAATCTGTGTATCAATACTGATTTATTTATACTTAAAATTTAAATTAATACTGTTTTTAATAAAATCTACTTTTTGACCAATCACATTATATTGATACACAGATTAGTGCACAATTGTACTTACAATTATACTTTTCCTTAAATTATAACATATACTTTACATATAAATAAAATACATAAAAATAATTTTATGTTAATATAATTTATCAAATTATAAAATTATTTTTATTATAAAATAAATATAATAAATCACATAAAAATCACTTCAATTTATAAAGAAGCGGATAAATTCAAGCCGACGGCCAATAGATTCTTTTCCCAATAGCAGGGTTAGCGTCGTACATGATGTGGAAACATGCAGTTGTCAACTAACAAGACCGAGTTAATTTGACTTTTTAAGGCTGCCGTGCACCGTTTAAGACTTTAAGGGGTTAGAAGATGTAGATATTGCACTCAAAATCAACCACAACTTTTAATTAGTGGACGTGTCTTTTGCATTGACCAGATGTCTAAAAATCAAGGGGATTAAGTAGTCCCATGAATTTGACAAGATGGATATGACAAAGTTAATGCCTTGTATATTATTCCAGTAAGCTGTCACACAATCTGCATTGGCATTTGATTAACAACCTTATCATTATCTAATGATAAGATGAGATGGTTTGATAATTATTATTATTTTAAAATTTAAAAAAAATTAAATTATGTATTATATTTTATATAAAAATTTAAAAAAATTATGAGATAAGATAAATTGAAATGATTTTTCAATTCGAATAGAGCCTTAATTAATGGGCATATCTTTTGCAACCTCTATTACATGTGATCAACAACCTCATCATCATCTAATTAAGGACGAGACACAAGCCGGTCGTGACGAGAGTAGGATTCTTTTTTTAATTTTATGACATGTTTTAAAATATTCAACTATATATTTTTTAAACATTTTTAAATATTTTAAAAATAAAAACAATTATAAAATCTTAAAAAAAATACTTTATTAACCATTAAGTAAAAAAAATTAAAAACTTAATGCCATATTTGGACACCACCAAAATTTTTAAAACTTCTCAAAATTTTTCATAATCTCATTGTTTCTAAAATATCATTCAAATACAAAATATTTTTCCTTTTCAAATTTTTAACTTTTTCATCTAATCAATTACCTAATCATTATTCAAATAAAAAATCAATACAATTTTTACAAACTTCAAAACAAAACAAAAAAATCAATACAACTTTTCAAATTTTACAATAAAAATAATATTAAAAAATTATTTTCAAATAATTTTTAACTATATAATATTTTTATTCAATATTTTTCTAAATTATAATAAAAATATTTTATTTTTGCAAGAGATAACATACAAAATATTTCTCTTATTTTGCAATATTTGAAATATTTCTCTTATTTTAATAATTTGAAACAAAAGAGAAATATTACCATAATTTAAAATAACTTAAATAAGAAAAATTTTAAAGAAATATTGAAATCTTTTGATCAGAAATATTTTATTTTTCATTTAAATTATGATAAAATCTTTTATATTTGAATAATATTTCAGAATTGATATGCAAAATTTTGAGAATTTAATTTTAAGAAGTGTGTATTGTTCATAATTTTTTAAGTGGACCCTTTTTGTCATTGTTAAATTAGGTGTGGCTCTACAACCATTTCAAAATTTGAGGATTTAATTTTAAGGAGGGTGTCCTTTTTCTTTCCTTTTTATGTTATATATTTCTAAATATTCTTAAAATTTTAAAAATATAATAAAATTCACAATATCAATAAAAAAAAAATACTTAATCACTAAGTAAAAGAGTTAAAAAAAATATCAAGAGAAACGCTTGGGATTCCATGCACTTTGTTTAAATTAGCTAGCTTTCGGTTTTCAATAATTGTTTTCTATCATGTTTAATTTGAAGAAATTATAATTTAATATTATATTAAGTTTTTTAAAATTTATAATTATCTGAATAAAATACATTTAATAAAAAAATCCATATTTAACTTGGTAACTAGCTGCACAATACATTTTTCAGATACTATTTATAACCTTTTAATATAACTAGCTGGACATGATTAATAAGCTGGTTGCCGTGTACCATTTAAGGGGCTAGAAAATGAAGATATTTCAATGAAAAATCAACCATGACTAATTAATGGGCATCATGTCCTCTGCATTGACTAGATCGAGGGTCTAAAAATGTATTAGAGCAAGTAGTCTAGTCCAATGGATATGACAAAAATAATGCATGCCTTGTATATTACTCCTAGCTGTCACAATCCGTCATCGTCTAATTAAAGACCGCAGGCAAGCTAGATGTCATGATCAGGACAATATTTTTTCATAATTTTATAATTCAGATAGTTTGAAATATTCTAAAAGAATAGATCATATTATGTAGTTCACGGTATTGAATATTAGTACTCATATATAATATGAATTTCAAGATCGGCCTTAAGTAACAAATTTCCATTTTCTGTACGTTTATTCCTAAAATTTCCAAACGGCCATTGTATAGAGCGTTTCGACAGAATCTAGTTCCCGCCACATGAGTTTCTTATACTTGACGTTTGAAAGAGGAAAGAATATGATATTTAAGAACCTAATCATCAGCTTGTACAAAATTCATCTATTAGATGGATCGGGTTCTTTTTACATTGGTACTGTAGCAATGATAATATTGTTGACAAATTAAGGAAAAAATGAGATATATTTTTAAATACAAATAATGTTACATGCAGCTATCATAGCTACATTTCATTCTTCATATATATCACTTAATGAATGTGATATCATTTATCAGGTGTTATTTTAACATTTTAAAAAAATAATGGATAAAGCCGCATTAATGTAATTAAAAAAATTAAATGATGGTGTAATATACAGTATTGTTGTCTCAATAGTAATGCCATCGATATTGATTTTTCAGTATTATGAATTCTCGACTATGCTTAATTAACATATAATGTAATTAGAAAAGAAGCTAAATTTTAAAAACGAGGTATATAAGAGTTATAAAAAAGAGATAATTATGTCTAAAGTATAAATTACTAAATTTCAAGTTTTATAACAATAAATTGTATTAAAAGGTTTTAAATAGTATTTGAATTAATTAGTTATTGTCGTTACCTAGTTAAACATGGATTTTTTTATTAAATATATTTCATTCAGATAATTATATGCTTTAAAAAAATAATATAATATTAAATTATAATTTCTTCAAATTATGATAAAAAAAATTATTGAAAACCAAAAGCTAGCTAATTTAAGAGAAATGCAATTGGGATCTTGATAATAGGTCCAGAGCATTTATCTCTATATTTTTTTTAAGTTTTTCTTATTTAGTGAACAAATAAGTATTTTTTTATTGATGTTGTGAATTTTATTATTTTTTTAAATGTTAATAATATTTTAAAAATATACAGAAAGCCAGGCACGCACAAAATGAGTAAGATAAAAGTAATAGCGGCGACTAGACTTCTTCTTCTTCAACCTCTCAAAGGGAGAGCTCCAGGGAGACATCTTCTCCAACAAGTAGATCTCCAACTTTCTTTATATAGTGACAAATGAGAGGTCAAAGAGACTGTAAATAAGTATATTATAATGAATTTTTCCTCCACTAATGCCCATGGACGTAAACAACATATCAAACCACGTAAATCTCTGTATTCATTTTCCTTAATTTTTGTACACTTGTTTTTCATTCACAGTCATGGACGTCCGCACCGATACCATAAAGTTGCACCGGACTACTATTGGGGGATCCAAACAATATCGATTAAGATCTAAGTTGTCATAGTGGGTCGAAACTGACTTTTTCTTTTATTTCGACTTGTTGTGTAATTTTTCACACATCAAAAGCTATATATCTATATATATATATATATATCAAAGAATATATATAATATTATTTTTTCTTTAGGTTTTTAAATATGAATTAAGATGTTATCATTTTTTTAAACGTCATGGCCGTGAGCTCGAATTAATTTCTTTCTTTTTTTGGACCCACTTTTCTCTCCTAATCGGAATTTCAGGACGATGGAATCTCTTCAAATACAAGCTGTGACATTCCCTTCTTTTTCGACCCTCTCACTGCAACAACATAACTATATATACTTCCAATACCTCAACCACTATATACGCTAGCTATTACTCATGGCGAACCCAACTTCTTTCATCTTCCTCCTTTCTCTGATGCTGCTTTTGCTACAATCTTACCTATTTAGCTTTGCTAATGCAGAAATTCTAAACGTTACCACCGATAAATCTGCTCTTCTTGCATTGAAAGCTCACGTTTCTTCTAAGGACCCTCACCATGTTTTGATAAGCAACTGGTCCTCCCACACTCCTATTTGCACTTGGGTCGGTGTTACCTGTGGTTCTAAACATCTCCGAGTCAGAGCATTAAACCTTTCCTACATGGACCTTGTAGGTACCATTCCTCCGCACATTGGAAATCTTTCGTTCCTTGTTAGTCTAAGCATAGAAAACAACAGTTTTCATGGTTCATTGCCAAATGAATTGTCTCGTCTTTATCGGTTGAAATTCCTATCCTTCCGTTATAATGAATTCAGCGGAGAAATCCCACCATGGATGGGTTTGCTAAACAAACTTCAACTATTGTTTCTCGATGATAACAATTTCGAAGGCAGTATTCCACAGTCTCTATCTAATATATCTTCATTACAACTGATTGATCTTTCATATAACCAGCTTTCAGGCTCCATACCTTCTTCTTTATTCAAGATGCCTACCTTGCAAGCAATTTCCCTCTGCTCAAATAAGCTTTCAGGTCTAATAACCTCCCTTGACTTCAATGCGTCTTCACTGCAATACATTCACCTTGGTGGTAACGAGTTATCTGGTGGACTACCAATGTTTGATCATCTTCCCAACTTACAATTTCTTTCTGTCTCCCGTAACCATTTCTCTGGTGTACTCCCAGAAATAGGCAACTTAACCATGCTTAGAGAATTATTCCTTTATGAGAACAACTTTGAAGGTACATATGTTCAGGTTTAAATGATCGATTGACTAGTATTATATTCTTGAGTTGGTTTGCAAACTCCAAAATTAATTTCTAGATCTTAAATTTTTTTCACAGGTACAATTCCATCCTCGTTGCTGAAGTGTACACAGCTGCAAATTTTAGATATAAGACTTAAATTCATGATATTTCACTTCTTCCTTTTAAATGTCTTCATCTCTTTTGAGGGTCATAGTTGCACAAAAATTATGAAGCATTACCTTTTGTTTTGAAAAATGCTAGTTAGACGGCAACCTTTTACCCTCCATTTTTTTTTCATTATTTATTTATTTTTTAATTGTTAATTTTCAAGTTGCTTGTTAATGAATATTAGTTATCTAATTTGTTTTCATTCACAAACAACCACTAAAATAAATTTGGCCTTTTTTCACGAATTTTTTTCCAAAGCACACCATGGTGTAAAATACAAGACTGATCATACAAAAGATGTATGTGAAAAATGAATCAGGTTGTTGAGGTGAGATCGCACTCGTTGATCGAAAATTTGCTAGTAAAAATGGCCTTTTGTGGCGACTTCCGTAGATAAGTCCTTTGGAAAGATGTTGCAGCGAGAATGAATCATGTCAAATAATTTGATTTAAATCAACCCCAAATGTAGGATTGGGATCTAATTTTTCAAAACCCTAATTTGCCTTCTCTTACCTCTCTTCTCTTCTTTCTTTCCTCCCCCTCCCACTGCGCCATCCTCTCTAGCCTGTGCTCTGCACCCTCTCCCTCCCTTCTCTTGCACCAACCACTGCTAGAAGCCATAGAGCTGCTGTGAACATAGCCATTGCAATGCTCAAGCACAGCCAATGACTCTCCATGTAGTCACCATCTAACATCGCCCAATTCCCTCTCTCTCTCCATCTTTGTTTCCGTCTCTATTTTCTCCATCTGCTGCCATCCTTGCCTCGTGTGCCTCCAAGCCACCATCAACTACGACCGCCTCACTCTCAGAGAACCCATCTCTCTAGATTTCTACCTTTCTCTCGCAATCTCCCCAGCCATAGAGTGCCGCTACGAGCCACTCCCTCACACCCGACTAATATCCCTTGACAATTAATGGGGATAGTTCACCTTATCTATCCAAAATTGAAGAAAAAGTAGAGAATATATGACATTCGACTAATATAATACAGTATTCTAGTTTAAAATAATCAGTTATTTACTTTAGTCACTTACAAAAATATAAATTTGTTTCTAAATTTTAAACTTTTTACAGGTACCATCGCATCCAGCTCCCTGTTCGAGTGCAAAGACCTACAAAAGTTAGATTTGCGTGGAAATAACTTCACGGGAAGAATACTCTCGAACATAGGAAACTTAACCATGCTTGCTTACTTATATCTTAATAACAATAACTTCGAAGGTATAATGACTCTTACTTTAGTCAATTATATATGTGGATATTACTGCTATGGATTTTGTATACATGCATGTTCTCTCACTCAATCAGATTAAATACCTTTCAATTGAAAATATCTACAAAAGGATCAGAAGTACCTTCGGAAATATATATATATATATATATATATATGGAACTTAATAAGGCTAATAGTGTTTGAATTCACCCACAACTTTGAAGCGATGTTTAGGGCATGTTTGAACATGACTTGGAGTATTGGAGAATTTCTATTAAAGTAAAATGGTTTGAGTGAAATGTTTTATTGAGATTTGGGAAATTACAGAGAAAAAGTTGAAATAAAACTATTATAAATTTTTAAAAATTTAATATAATTTTTATTTTAAAGTTTGCGAAAGTTGTACGTACCAACCACACTTACAAAGTTATATCTTAACGTTAACAACTGGTATGGTTTAATTTGTATTTTGTTTTGAGGTTTATAAAAGTATTGATCTTTGTGTTTCAATAATAATTAAGTAATGATTAAATGAAAAAGTTAAAAATTTGAAATTAAAAAATACTTTTGTGTTTAGATAATGTTTAAAAATAAAATTATGAAAATTTTAGAAATTCTGAGAATTTATGTAGTGTTCAAAATATGCCCATATATTTCCTCTAGTCTTTAACTACCATGTGTTGAAACACGGTCATAGTGTCTCTGTCATCCACAACCTCCTCTCCATATTTAAGTATGAAAGACTCTAGAAAGTTGAAACACCGTATCATGGTCAACTTCCGTCCACTTTGTACAAGTGTAAACAGTTAACAAGTTTATCCCTTTCCTTGAATAATTTCAATGGAAGGATATCTCTGAAAATAGGGAATTTATCCACACTTACAAAGTTATATCTTAATGACAACAACTTTGATCGTATCATGATTAGTAAATATGTTCTATGACATTATCTGATTAATTAGGCACAAATTTGTTGTCAACCACATGCGGAAACTCAAAGATTTTAGTGAGTCTAATATTCTAAAAAAATGTAGATCGAGGATGGGAAAAAATCAATTAACAATGAAAAGATTATTTACTATAGCCTATAATATTCTTTGGTGTGACTATAAGTTTCCAATGCTCAAGATCTGAACTATTAACTTATGGTACTCCTTTCAGGAAAAGAAAAGAAAAGAAAAGAAAAGGAAAAAAAAAAAACAAACGATAAAACAAAACAAAACAAAAAAACTTATGGTACTACCTCAGAAACTAAACTAGCAGTTTTCTGGATTTTTTAGGATAACTTGTCATTTGACTCCAGATAAAAAAAATACAATTCCAGGAAAAATTCTAATTATCATTTCACTAATTTAAGGTCATCGGCCTCGGTATAAGGCTTAAATTGATGTTGTTTGATTCACTCCTTCCATTACATGTTTTCATCTATTTTCAGGGTCATGGTTATAGCTAGAGATCATGGAGCATCACTTTTTGTTTGATTCACTTCTTCCAATGTTATTTTTCGTATGTTTTAATTTTTTTTCTTTTTAAGTTGTTCATGAATAAAAACCAATTAGATAATATATCAGATATAAATCAAGAAGATATATGTCCTAATAGTATCAAGTTGCTACAATAGAAACTAAGTTGATAGTTAAATCATGGCTATAATATGAAAAATGAATAAAGTAGTGACCTTGTAAGCTATAATGATATACTCAAGATGCTTGCAATAAATATAGTTAATCGTCAATGAGGTGGGTGGAGTAGGCGACAATGGATAGTGGAGGTGATTTAGTGGTAAGATGGCAGTGAGTGGATTTGAGGGAAGGAGGTCGATTCAAGTGGTGTTGGTTTTTAGTTCAGCGCCAAGTTGTGGAGTACTGCAGCGCATTTTCCTTATTAGGGCTTGGAGTATTGGTGGGTTGGGCAAGTCTCACGGCTGGATTGGGAAAGGGCTTAATTTTCAAGGCTTGTCTAAGTAGGTTAGTGTGTTAAAATGATTAATTGTGTTGATTGGGATAGAAGTGTATGTTGTTGGTCTGTTTTGAGAGCAGTGTGGGCATCATTCAACACAACTAATAACACCTCCATGGCCCACATAACAAAATAGTAAGCAGTAACCAAATTAGTAAATACCTACATGGTATTTGAGGTCTTGGTTTTCTTCCTACCAACTTGGTATGCTAAATTATTAAAACCACTACTTCTTTTCTTTTCTACTTTTTGTTCTAATAGAAGTACTACATATAAATTCATATTTTGACAGGTTCAATACCAAGTGAAATTGGTAACCTCCAGAGGCTAGAGTGGATTAAAATCGGATTTAATGGTTTTGTTGGTCCAATTCCATTCAAGATCTTCAATATCTCAACGATACAAGCTATTTATATGGGCATGAGTAAATTTTCAGGTCATCTTCCATTAGATATGGGTCTCTACATTCCAAAGCTCCAAATACTTAGCCTTTATGGAAATAAACTGAGCGGAATAATTCCCAGTTCCATCTTCAACGCTTCACAGCTCACTATCCTAGACTTGAGTGATAATCCATTCTCGGGCATAATTCCAGAAGAACTTGGTAATTTAAGGCTCCTCCAGACCCTTGCCCTTGAAAATAATAATTTGACCATGGGAAGTCCAAAATCGAATCTTTTCTCTTACTTGTCGAATTGCAAAGATCTTAGAGTACTATCTTTCTCATTCAATCCCCTTTACCACTTCCTTCCCAATTCTGTTGGTAACCTTTCTCTCTCTCTTCAAAACCTTTACCTAGCTTCTTGCCATTTTAAGGGAAGCATTCCAGCAGAGCTTGGGAATCTAAGTAGTTTGATTCTTTTGGACCTATCCAACAATGAATTGAAAGGACCTATTCCAACTACATTAAGAAGATTGCGCATGTTACAACGTTTGTACTTTGGAGCTAATAAACTAGAGGGTCATATCCCGTCTGATCTTTGTCATCTAAAGAGCTTGTATATATTGTATCTATATAGCAATAAGCTTTTTGGACATATTCCAACATGCATAAGCAATCTAACTTCCCTAGGATATCTCCACTTAGGTTTCAACCAATTAACTTCCTCAATTCCTTTGAGCTTGTGGAGCCTTACAAATCTCCTGGAGGTTGACCTGTCATCCAATTCGTTAACTGGCATTATTTCATTAGAGATTGGAGATATAAAAGTCCTGAGGATATTGAATCTATCAAGCAATCAACTATCAGGGAATATCCCAACAACAATTGGTGGCCTCATAGATCTAACTAATCTCTCTTTAGCAGTCAATCAGCTAGAAGGTTCAATTCCAGAGTCTTTTGGTGCACTCTTAAGCTTGGTCACCTTAGATCTTTCCTGCAACAATTTATCTGGAAGGATTCCCATGTCCTTAGAAGCACTTTTATACCTCAAGCATCTAAATGTCTCTTTCAATAATCTACGAGGGAAAATTCCAACAGGAGGACCATTTGTACACTTCTGGTCTGCTTCATTTATCTCAAATGATGCGCTTTGTGGTGCACCAAGATTACAAGTTCCCCCATGCGAAGAAGATTCTCCTCACAAAAAAAAAGGCTAAAGTATCGCATTTAATGAAATATCTCTTACCAACAATTGGGTTAGCGATGCTAGTAGTGATCCCTTCATTAGCCTACAAAAGATGCAAAACAGTGAATCCTGAATTTCCACAACAGACAGACTCATACAATTTACCTACATGGAGAAGAATTTCTCACCAAGAACTTGTACTAGCAACAGAAAGATTCAGTTTAAGCAAATTACTTGGTGAAGGGAGTCTTGGATCAGTATACAAGGGAACACTTTCAGATGGGATGAATATTGCTGTAAAAGTTATAAACTTGCAAGTAGAAGGGGCATTTAAGTATTTTGATGCAGAGTGCGAGGTATTTTGATGCAGAGTGGGGATTTGGTCAAAATCATTAGCATTTGTAGCAACATCGACTTCAAGGCCCTTGTATTGGAATACATGCCAAACGAGAACTTAGAGAAGTGGTTACACTCTCATGATTGTTGTTTGAATTTCTTACAAAGGCTGAATATAATGATTGATGTCGCATCAGCATTGGAATACCTTCATTATGGTTACTCAGCAGTTATTGTTCATTGTGATTTGAAGCCAAGCAACGTTTTGTTAGATATGAATATGGTTGCACATGTTGCTGATTTTGGCATCGCCAAACTCTTAGGTGATGAGGATTCTATGATGCAGACCATGACTCTTGCTACTTTGGGGTATATGGCACCAGGTATTTTTTTAATTTACCTCTAAAACTTCTCATACTCGTTATTTTACTCATACAAAACTAAGAATTATAATATTATAGAACATTCATCTATACAATTTATCAATTTTGCTTCGATTTTTTATTCACCACTATTAAATATTGAAGTAAGTTCTAACAATAAGTTATAATGTCATCCACAGAGTATGGATTAGGAGGAGTTGTTTCTACAAGAGGGGATGTGTATAGTTATGGCATTCTACTCATTGAGACTTTTACAAGAAAAAAACCTACAGATGATATGTTTGCAGAAGAAATGAGTTTGAAGCGCTGGGTAAATGAAGCATTGCCCATCTCAACAATTGATATTGTTGATTCCAGTTTGTTGGAAAACGAAAGATGTTCTATTGCCTTGGAGGAGTGCATATCTTCAATTTTGGGATTGGCTTTAGATTGTTGTGCAGAGTCGCCCGAACAAAGAACTAACATGAAAATGGTTTTAGCCACGCTAAAGAAGATCAAAACAAAGTCTTTAAGAGATGTCGAAAGGACATTGACATGAGCCTTGTGCTTGTTTAAATGTTTTCATTATATGTCTTTCTTAATGATAAAACAGTATTGAGATTGTGAAGAAGAGACCATTGTACTGCTAAAGTTACTGGTCATGGTGTATATAATAATTATATGGTCATTGATGATTATATTGAACAGATTGGAGTAGGGTATTGCTTAGTACATCAAAAGTTATTTTTTCTCTTCTCCCATTATGCACAAATTAGAAATATCAATCAATCTTTGTATCTGTTGTTGACTATGGTGTCTAGGCAATACGACTTTGTTATGTTCGACTGGCATTAACATGGTTGAGGCTCCTCTTTTTCTATCCATTTGATCTTAGCAAATGGTGTGCTCATTGTAGGTCTGTTACTTGCTTCTCGTTTGTTTATTGTTTCTCCAAAACCTTGCTTCTCAATTGTAATTTCTGGTGTTAAAACTTTAATTTGCAGCTTGGGATGCAAACCTTGTAACTCCACATAAGTGAATGGGTAATGCAGGCATGAGTCTCAATGGCCTCTGTGATGGTGAGAATCTGACAAGACCCTGGTTTATGTTTGGAATTAAGATGATGTCATGTAACCATTGTGTTAAGTAATTGGGTTGGTGTTTTCCATCCGATATTTTGCAATTGTATTGTGTTCTTTGTTGTGCTTGTTTAGGCACTCAGACTGTCAAGAGGAATAATACAAAATATATAATCTTTTATTTTTATTTTTTCCCTCTTGTTTTGAGAACTACACTAATTGACTTCTTTAATAACAATTGTACCAATGTTCAGCTACAAGTTTTGTTTTAATATGATCTAATAAAAAACATGTATTTTGCTTGGATATTCACATGAAATGGTAGTGGAGTTGGAAGGAATTGGTGGTGGTAGGAATCAGATAATGGAAAGAACTTGGTTGGCTCAAGGATTAAGGTTTGTTCCTTGGTACTGACATGAGCCTTGTGTTTGTTTAAATGTTTTCATTATATGTCTTTCCTAATGATAAAACGGTATTGAGATTGCGAAAAAGAGACAACTTGTACTATTGAAGTTACTGGTTATAGTATATAATAATTATATGGTCATTGATAATGGAATACTTCATGATTGTATTGACCTAATGTTTCCAGGCAATAGGTATAAAAAATAAATATAAATATGCTGAAGTCAATAAAAATTATGGGTACTACTATGTACCTAGCGTACCAAATATTTATATGACCGAATTTATGCTAAATGTTTATATAATTTTTTTTTTGGTTTTTCATCATTTCTTCACTTTTTCATAAGTTAATAACTAATTTCATTCATATACAATAATATATATAGGTAAAGTCATTAGAAATAATCTTTTCCAACTACTTTTTCTCCTTACATTGGAATGTTTTCGCAAATAATATCTCATTTCTGGATATTTGCATCGGTGGAACTAAAAAAAGGTTTTCGTCAAAAATACTAACTTTAAGGTAGTGCACTATACTTGTATTGTCGGCCTTGGTTTTATCGGTGAATAACCAATTTGCTAACAATGGCAGTGATATATCACCAACTCTCTTACAACTATTTTTTTTGATAAATAAAGAGGGAAAGAATGTAACTCTCTTACAACTATTTTATAATCAACCAATGCAATCATACAACTTCATTAAAAATGAAAAAGTTATACAAAATTACCAACCATTTCATATATAATTGTAAAATAGTTGTAAAATGACCATTTTCTCTAATAATTAATGGGGATAGTCCACATTTATCTATCCTAACTGAAGGAAAAAGAAGAGAACTAGGTTACCACAACATAATGATATCTCTATAACTCTACTACAACTATTTTACAAATAACTAATTACTTGTGCCATTCATTAAAAATAATCTCTATCAAATTATAACGACATTCCATTTAAAACAATGTTTTAAAATAGTTGTAAAAGAGTTTGCTAATTATCATTTTCCGATTATAACATCAATTCTCTCACTTGCAGCTAGTTTTCCGACAGTGATTTTTAGGTCAGTTCAATCTTGGCTACATTAATTCTCAAGGCATCTTTAGATTATTTATAAGAGATTGTAGTCTTCAAACTGTTATCAAACAACACTTTTCATGGCTAGATGAACGTTTTTGTATGAACTTGTTTGGTATTGTATTGAGAAGGGCTGGACAAAATTCTCTACAGCCATAGATAGTTGCCTAGAGATGATATTGCTAATTGCAATTGAAATAGTAGGATTAAATTCCATTTTCATGGTTGTCTCACCTGAGGAATTACAACGAATATCAAGGTGTGAAATTGTTAAGGAAGCTTTGGACGTACTAAAAGTTACACACGAAGGAATCAAATGGTAAAAAGTTCTAATTTCCAATTTTTAACTTCTAGGTTTGAGTAAATAAGGATAAAAGGTGATGTGTCTAAATCTAATGACTTAGATTGATCTTCTAACGATGACGGTAATTTCATTGCTTTCTATACATCTCTTGTAATTAGTACCTCTACAAAATGTGACTATGAACTATCCAGGTCAAGAAAAGAGCTATTCCTTAATTTTTAATGGAACCATGAAGAATGGTTGTGAATAGTGAGGCCAAGAAGGATTATTAATGGTTTCTTCCAAAAACACTTGGCTTCAAATTTAGTCAGTAAAAAACATGAGAGTTCTTTTTCTTGAGGCTTGGGCTAGAGCTTTATGATATGGTTGGGGCAAGTTTTGGCTAGCCACCTAGGCCTTGTCAAAATCTAAGTGCTCCTAACCAATTCCTAATAATTGTTGGCCTAAAGTAGATAATGAGAGATATTACATAATGAGAAGTGATAGAATATAAAGGGATCTTACATAAATAAATTCATCAAATTGACGTAGCTTTTGGGTTTGCCTCATGTAGCCTGTTTAAGACGAGTGACGGTTGAGGGAGTTTTGAGAATGGTGGTATGAAGTGACCTTAGCCTTTTGTAAAACCCTTTTTGAAAGAGACTTCCCATGTTCAAGTGATTCTTTCTGCACATTGAAACAAAATTCAAAGTTATTACTAGAACTATGGTGGAAGGGATTTGAGTTTTGTTAATTTGGAATGTAGTAGTCGGCTTGGGCTAGGGGAAAGATCTGATTTGGAGACGGAGATGGGGAAGGATTTTGACAAGGCATGTTGTTCCATTGCTATAGAGAATGCAAAGCTCGACTATTTGAGGGGGTTCTGTTGTGTTGAGTAGTCGGAAGAATTAGGCCAAGGAGGGTAGGCTGCTGGAGAGTTGTGTAGTTCATTGGGATAGTGATGGGTGGAGAAGGGAACAATGGATAGTGGAGGTGTTTAAGAGCTAAGGTGGCAGTGGGTGGATTTGAGGAAAGGAGGTTGATTCAGGGCCATAGAGATGACCATGACTTCAGGGCCAAGCTATGGAGTGCAGTGAATTGCTTATTATGGCTTGGATTAGTGGTGGGTTGGACAGGTCGAGTGGGTTGATTGGGAAAGACCTTTTACAGGGCTTGTCTAAATTGTTTTGTGTTTTAAGGTGGTTAATTGGGTTGATTGGGAGAGAAGCGTGGGTTGTTGGTCTGTTCGGATAGATGTGAGGGTTTGTTTATTTCTGTTGAAATGCCCATCGGAGAATTACAAGAGTAGGGTAATAACTCTCTTGGAGAGTGTTGCAATGTGTATCAATGAAAGAATGCGATTAGGCCAAAAATAAAAATAAAAAGCACCAACGATTTGTGCGAACAATACTCAACTCTTTAGTAGGGGTATGGTTTATATTTAAAAGAATTTACATATTATAGGTAATTGGATTTCTTTAAGTACATCAGAAAAATATAACGCTCACAAATGCTCTGAATAAGAGGGAACTTCTTAAGATTCTGCATCACAGTGGCAGATCCTTCACAACAACTAATAACACATCCATGGCCTGCAATATAACAAAATAGTCAATGGTAACTCAGCCAATATACATGCTACCTACATGGTATTTTTTAAGTCTTGATTTTCTTACCGCTAACTTGCGTATGTTTGATTATATAAACCACTAACTCTTTGCTCTCTTTTTTTGGTTCTAATAGAAGTACATATAAATTCATATTTTGAAAGTGGTTACTGCAGTCCTATGTCAGTCTCAGTCAGATGGCCCTTTAAGAAGTCTAATTGCTGCTATTATAAGAACTATGGGAAGCTGCTCATGAACAGTACAACATGTGAAGAGGGAAGCAAATCATGTGGCTCATACATTGGCTAGGGAAGCTCTGCTGCACCTGCACCAATCTGAATTAATTGATGTTGATTTTGTTGCACAGTGTGTTAGACATCTTGTATTGGCGGATAGCCTTTCTAACTGATTTATGAAATGGCAGTTTATCTTGTTTCAAAAAAAAAAAAAATATCATTCAGTCTTTGCTTCTATCATTGACCATGGTGTCTAGCCTATACTACTCTGTTGTATTTGACTAGCATTAAGATGGTTGAGGCTCCTCTTTTTCTTTCCATTTTATCTTTAGCAAATGGCATGCTCATTGCAAGTCTGTTACTTGCTTCTCCTTTGTTTATGGTTTCTCCAAAACCTAGCTTCTCAATTGTTAATTCCTAGCTGTGTTAAAACTTTAAGTTGCAGCTTGGGATGCAAATCTTGTAACTCCACATAAACGAATGGGTAATGCAGGCATGAGTCTCGATGGCCTCTGTGATGGTGAGAATTAGACAAAACCCTGGTTTATGTTTGGAATCGAGATGATGTCATGTCACCATTGTGTTAAGTAATTGGGTTGGTGTTTTGCATCTGATAGTTAGTAATTTTATTGTGTTCTTTGTTGTAGTTGTTTCGACACTCAGATTGTCAAGAGGCATAATATAAAATATATAATCTTTTGTTTTTATTTTGTACCATTTGTTACGAGAACTACATTAATTGACTTCTTTATTAACAATTGTATTAATGTTCAGCAGGTTAGTTCAATGCAAGGCTACAAAGTTTTGTTTGAATACGATCTAATAACAAACATGTATTTTGCTTGGATATTCACATGAAATGGTAGTGGCGTTGGAAGGAATTGGTGGTGGTAGGAATCAGATAATGGCAAGAACTTGGTTGGCTCAAGGACTAAGGTTTGTTCCTTGACTATAGTTACTTTAAGTTGTTTTGATCAAGTACCAATAAAGTTCTGGTTTTGATCAAGTGTTTTTGTGTTATATTATATAATTATTTCAAGGTCTGCATAAAAATTAATGATTAGACTCAGTCATACACTCTTTGCAACTTTGCCAATTGTATCCTTGATATATGTCAATGTGGGATATAGAAATCCCAAGCTTGTTTTTTCGTAACGTTTATCTTCCAACTTTAAAGGTTTTATGAAGGTAGTCATGATTCGGCAGTGAAATCCTAAGGAAAAGAAGCATAAGGTGAGATGCCAAATATTGAAGCCAGATACAATTATTGATTTTTTTTTTTGTTGTCTCTTCAGACTTTGGTATTTATCCATTTCATTTCACTTATATGGTCGTGAAATTTTGCCAGTCTGGTCTTTTGCGACTTTCATTTCACTTTTGTTTTTTCTCTTTTAATTCTTGTATAATTTTGATGATGCTGAGGATTTTGAACAAACAAGACTCTCATCAAATGTGACTTAATTAAATATTGAATACATTCAAATTTAGACTTTGTAGTCTATAAAATATTAATGTGTTGGTTTTTTTTTAATGTTTGTATGATTCATATTTTCTGTTGGAACCTAAAGTTTTATGTTTGTTCATCCAAGAATCATAAATAAGAGGTTCAACATCTCAAAAGACAGTTACTCATTGCAACGCAAGAAAGAAATAAACTGGAGGTTAGTACATATCAGAATTTTGATGTTTTCTTTTTGGTTACTATAAAATTTTCATGAAATGCATTTTTTTGGCTGCAAAAGTGCTTGCATATTTTAAGTTTACATTGCTATATGCGAAACCCATACATGCACATTATAGCTTTGATGTTGTTTCTTTTATTGATCCCTTGCATTTGTTTACATAGAAAGTATACAGATGCTTTTGAGCCATCAACTAATGGATGAAATATCTAATTAAAATTCAACCAGATGCAAAATTTATCCAAAAAATCTACGAAAGGCTTGTTGAATATATTGCGAACATATCTTTGTGGATATTTTGTCAATGATACAAGTCAAATCCATGTGTCATATTTGCATCCTCAACTTTTATATGGTGTTTACCTTTTAGAGGACATTTATTTTTATTCTTTTGGTTAATTCTTATTGTGCTTGGATTTTTATTGATTTTCCTCGAAATATATAGTTTTCATTGATCTTTGATTTTTTGGCTTGGAATTTTAGTAATACAATTTTATGCTTTTATGTTCTTTGTTTTTTGGGATAGTTATTATTTGCAGCAAATCTTAATTCGCTGCATATATTTTTAACTGTTGATCATTATTTACGGTGCACTATTCCCAGCAAATAATAATTTCCGGAGAACCAAATATTTATGCCTGGTGTAAAAACTATTATTTCCAACGAAATGTTTTGGCGCCAAAAGAAATTTTCAGTGACCTACCAAGAGGTCTTTTTGATACTATAGACCTCCGTGTATATTATATTGTCCACTTTTTTTCTTAGAATGCCCTTGTAATTTTCAGTTCAATAATTTGTCCAAGTAATTAAAAATATCTTATTTTTGTATTTTAAACTCACTGACATTCTATACGTGGGTGAAATAGGGCCATAGATATCAGGAGGTCAGAAGACTTAGAACCATGCCTATTATTCTTTTTCTTTTCTTTTTTTAAAGGAAAACTCTTCTGACATTCCATTATAATATAGAGCTGATACAAGGAGGATCATCCTCCATGGTTACAATCAAATCAGAAATGGTAAGAGCATCTTTTGCTAACAAGTGAGCCATAACATTGCCATTTCTCCTAACATGAGAAATCTCCCACTTAGCAAAATTATTTAAACACTGCCTTGCTTCACTAATAAACATGGTAGCACTGCACCAAGCTTCTTTGTCATTCTGTAAGGCATTTGTTACTTGCAAAGAATCCCCCTCTATAACAACCTGATGAAGACCAAGGTCCAAACCCAGCTTAATAGCCTGTAGAGCACCCAAAGATTCAGCCATCAAGGGATCTGGAAAGAGTTGTTTCTTGAGCCACAGAGTAGCACAGATCAGGCCACTGCTATCCCTAACAACTACCTCAATACCTATCAAGCCATGAGTTTTATCAATTGCTCCATCCTAATTAATCTTGAACCAATTTGAGGGGGGTGGCTTCCAAACTGCAGCTAAAGTGCAAACAGTCATAGTTCTGTTGCTGCTCTTTGAGGCCTCATTTGACAGCATGTCCAAAGTAACACTAGCCTCCTTAACAATTGAGTTAGGATGTGTGAACTCACTGTTCAAAACGAAAGAGTTCCTCCTCCACCAGAGCTTTCAAGCCACCACCACAAATTCTTGAATAACCTGTTGATCCATAGTGCTTATCAAGGCTTCAAAGAATAGCAACATATATGGTTGTGAGAAAATACACATCTGGAGCCTCTTAGAGCACTGGCTCCATACATTCTTAGCAGCCTCACATCTCCAAATGGCATGAAGGACATTCTCTTCTTCCCTGTAGCGTATCAGGCATAAAGGATTGTCAACCACTTTCTTCTTGAATAGGTTGGATTGGGTAGGGAGAGCTTCCTAACACGCTCTCTACAAAAAAACTTTGTCACCTGGTTGCACCTTAAGCTGCCAAATCTGTCTCCATACTGACAATTTCTTGGTCCGAATGCCTTAGCCTTCAGTTTCCTCTTTATTATATAAACTATACCACCAAATACTATACATGGAAAGTCAGCTATATACAATCAAACGGTGCCTAACACGGTGCCTAACATTCCTCTATAATTCAACTAATACGGTGCCTAATATATTCTTGTTGACAGCCCCCCTCAAATTGATGCCCGTAAATCAACAAGCATCAATTTGTTACTTAGGAAGTAATGTCGATGACGAGTGAGAGCTTTGGTGAAGATATCAGCAATTTGTAGTTCAGTAGAAATATGTGGAAGAGTGATAACACGAGCTTCAAATGCTTCACAGATAGAGTGACAATCGACTTCAATATGCTTCGTGCGCTCATGATAGACAGGATTGGCTGTGATCTGAATAGCACTTGTATTATCGGCATGTAGAGGTGTGGGATCAGTCTCTGAAAAATCTAGCTCAGCAAGCATACCTCGAAGCCAAATAATTTCAGAACAAGCTAAAGACATTGCCCGGTATTCAGATTCCGTAGATGACTTAGAAACTCTGTCTTGCTTCTTACTCTTCCAAGAGATCAATGCATTACCTAAGAACACACACCAACCAGTGATAGAGCGACGTGTATCCGCACAACCAGCCCAATCAGTATCGCTATAAGCGGCAAGACGAGTAGAGTTGCTAGCCGGGAAGAATAAACCACGGGCAGAAGTGCCCTGAACATAGCGTATGATCCTACGAACAGCAGCCAAATGAAGATGACGAGGAGTCTGAAGAAATTGACTAACTTGCTGTACAGCAAAAGAAATGTCTGGTCTAGTAATGGTGAGATAAACAAGGCTACCCACCAACTTTCGATATAAACTGGGATCAACAAGTAAGTCACCCTCCTCTTTGCGAAGCTTGACATTTAATTCCATAGGTGTATCAACAAAAGTAGCCTCCTGTAGGCCAGCTGTAGCCACCAAGTCACTAGCATACTTATGTTGATTGAGTGAAATACCAGAAGGACTACGATGCACCTCAAGACCAAGAAAATATGTGAGAGATCCAAGATCTTTCATATGAAAGGACTCTAAGAGATGAGTTTTTAGCTGGCCGAGTAAGACAGAATCGGAACCAGTGATCACAATATCATCAACATAAACTAAAAGAACAACAATACCCATGTCTGATTTCCGAAGAAACAATGAAGTATCATACTTGCTTTGTTTGAATGAAAATTGTAATAAAGTTGTGCGGAATTTATCAAACCAGGCCCTTGGAGCTTGCTTGAGACCATAAAGGGAGCGACGAAGCTTACACACATGTGAAGTCGGAGAGGTGAACAATCCCTGGGGTGGCTTCATGTAAATACACTCTTTAAGATCACCATGAAGGAAAGCATTCTTAACATCCATCTGATGTAGTGGCCAATCATTGGAAGCAGCAAGAGCTAGAATCAGACGAACAGTAGTCATTTTAGCCACAGGAGCAAAGTTCTCTTCATAATTGACACCATATTCTTGATTATTCCCAAGTGCAACAAGTCGAGCTTTGTAACATTCCAAACGTCCATCAGATTGGACTTTGACTGAATAAACCCATTTGCAACCCAGAGGAACAATGGTAGGAGGACATGGCTCAATGTCCCAGGTGTGATTGGCCTCTAACGCAGCAATTTCTTCTTGCATAGCTTGTCGCCAACAATCTTGTTTGACAGCATGTGAGTAGCATGTGGGAATATCAAAATTGGATAACGTAGCAGTAAGAGCACAAGCAAACCATCCATACCTATCCAGAGGTACTGACACTCGAGAAGAGCGACGTGCCAAGTGCTCTGAGGGTGTTGCAACTGATTGGTCCTGGAGTATGGTAGGAGCAGATATCGATGGAGCCACCGGAAGAGACTGTGGATGGGAGCGTCTTGTATACACAAAACCTGGTCTAAAGCGAGAACTGACGGGATGATGATCTGAGAATGGCTGTTCAAAGGAGGGGAGAATCACAGTAGAAGAGGATGACACAGAAGACACAGGAAAGAAATGTTGATTTTCAAAGAAAATAACATTTCTAGAAATCCGTGTACGACGTAAAGTATGATCATAACACACAAATCCCTTTTGACACACATTATATCCCAAGAAAGCACAGCGGACAGATTGAGCAGATAATTTATGTCGCTCATGAGGAGTTAAATGTACAAAACATACACAACCAAATGTACGAAGGTTATCATAACTAGGTTGCGTAGCAAATAAGCGGAAATAGGGAGACTCCATGTTTAAGACTTGAGAAGGCAAACGATTAATCAAATAAGTAGCTGTTTTCAGAGCCTCAACCCAAAATATGGATGGAACAGAAGATTCTAACAAGAGAGTACGTACCACATCAAGGAGATGCCGATTTTTGCATTCGGCTACTCCATTTTGTTGAGGAGTAGAGGGACATGAACGTTGATTAATAATACCCTTAGAAGCCAAGAATGTTTGAAACTCAGTAGACAAATATTCACCACCGGAATCTGTGCGTAATGTTTTAATAGAAGCAGAAAATTGATTGTCAACATACGCTAAAAATTCAGTAAAAGTACGAAAGACCTCAGATTTAGAGCGAAGAAAGTAAACCCAAGTAAATCTGCTATGATCATCAATAAAAGTCACATAGTATTTAAACTTTTCATGTGAAGAAATAGGAGAAGGTCCCCAAACATCACTATGGATAAGATCAAAGCAGTGAGATGCTCTACTAGCATGCAAAGGGAAGGGAAGAGTTTTGCTTTTACCAAGTTTGCAAGAATCACATTCAAGAGATAAAGAAGAACGATTTTTATTACCAAGTAAACTAGAGTTCAATACATGAGATAAGATTTGAGCATGGGGATGACCTAAACGACGATGCCATACCATACTAAGATCTGAAACATTATTACAAGCAAAAGACTTAATAGAAGAAACTGGAGAAAAATTGGGAACAGACAAAAATAGTGGAAACAAGCGCCCCACTTTAGGTCCCTTCGCGATCGGCTCCCCCGTTACCTGGTCCTGCACAACACAACCATCACCAGAAAAATTAACAGCACAATTATTATCAACTAATTGGCCAACAGAAATAAGATTCGTAGAAAGCTGAGGAGCAAGAAACACATCAGTGAGCTTCGAAGAAACATCTCCGACAGCAGCTATGGGCAAAGAGCTGCCATTGGCAGTCTGAATAGCAGATTTACCAACGTAGGGCCGAACATGGCATAAAGCAATGGGATTATTAGTCATGTGATTGGAGGCCCCCGATTCCACGTACCAGAGTTTAGTAGATTTGTTACCTTGGAACCCCATTGCTGATAATGTCGAAATGAGCATCTGTTGCACCATGTCGGGGGTGCAGTAATTCAAGGCAGGGGGTGCAGGAGAGCCATTTGCTGCAGAAGGTGCTGCGGGCAAAATAGTAACCGAAGTCTGAAATGCTTGGGCCTGACGATGCTGAGGGCGAATACATCATTCTGTGATAATGTGACCCGTCTTCTTGCAATAAGAGCAGAATTTCTTAGAACAATTAGCAGCAATATGCCCATATTCCTTGCAGCAGAAACATTGCAAGTTTTTAGAATTGATAGAGGGTCCTCGTCTGCGTGCAACATAAGCTACAGTTGACATCCCATAACTGCCATGAGATTGCTCCAGAATAGCTTAAGTACTAAGACGTTGTTCTTCACGAAGTAACTCCCCAAAACAAATATCAAGAGAGGGAACAGGAGATCTGTTCAGTAAAGAGGAGCGAACAGATTCATATTCCGAACGTAGCTTCATAAGAAACTGATCACGGCAACTAGTCGCATGAAGAGTCTGAATAGTGCAAAGAGCGACATCGGGAACATTCGCTGTAACCAAATCAGCATATTCATGCCAAAGGGTCAGAAAAGCCGAGTAGTAGTCCTGGATAGACAGACTACCCTGTTGAAACATGGCAATCGCATGTTCTAGCTGAAAGCGACGAGCATCATTATCCTGATGATAAACCCTCTTCAAGTAAGCCCACATAGATTGAGCGGTGCGATGGGGTCGCAAGTTGGTGACAATATGGGGCTCCACGGAACCAAGAAGCCAAGACATGATGCGTGCATCAAGCACGGCCCATGACGGAGAAGACCCGACATCTTGAGATTGTGTAGAAGCGGAGGGTTTGGCGACATCCGTGCCATCAATATGACCCCAAAGGTCTTTGCCCTTGAGAAAAAATTCAAACTGAAATGCCCAGGTAGAATAATTTGTGCCCGTAAATTTAACACACACAGGTGCAGAATCCATTGGAAAAAAAAATATTACCGAGACAAAAAAAATAGCACTAAAGATGCCAAGAAGCAAAATCGCAAAAAAATAACAGAGTGCACCGAAGACTGACCCACGGACTGTGTGCTCGAAATACCACACAGAATCTCAAATCTAATCCAGAATTTCACGTTGGAGTACTTAGAATTCTCCAGAAGATGCCGACATATGAAACCGAAAAGGGAAAAGAAAGAAATAATAGTAGGGAATAAAAAATAAGAAATTACACGAGAAGACAACACCTGAAACCGAAAAGGGAAAAGAAAGAAATAATAGTAGGGAATAAAAAAAATAAGAAGTTACACTAGAAGACAAAAAAATAAAGCTTGTGAAGAGTTAGGATAGATCAAGTCAAAACAATTTTCTACGGTACTTTAGCACCAAATTTTAGTTTGTATAGACCGAGAGAAACCGAGAGGAGAGAAACCGAGAGGAGAGGAACCGAGAGGAGAGGAAAGAAGCTGTTCTCGTGTGGGATGATGGTGCCAAGAATCTGCCGAGAACCTGCAGAACCTGCAGAACAAGAAGCCAACAGGATGATGGTGCCAAGAACCTGCCGAAAGACAACTCACACAGTGCCGAAAATTTCTGTAAGAAAAAGAAATTTCTGTAGAATCACACTACTAAGATAGATCGAAACAGAAGAAGAATTTTAAGAAAGCTCTGATACCATGACAATTTCTTGGTCCGAATGCCTTAGCCTTCAGTTTCCTCTTTATTATATAAACTATACCACCAAATACTATACATGGAAAGTCAGCTATATACAATCAAACGGTGCCTAACACGGTGCCTAACATTCCTCTATAATTCAACTAATACGGTGCCTAATATATTCTTGTTGACACATACATCCTTGAATTGATTGCTAATAGAGCCCTGTCCCATGACAGCTGAGTCCCTCGACTTGTCCATATGATATGCACTTTTCACAGAAAACTACTATCTTTAGTGCCCTTCCACATTATTCTATCCCTGCTGCTCACGGTACTTACAGGAGTATTCAGAATAATATTAGCTTCCCCCTGCTCAAAGATCTCTTCAACCAGTTCAATCCTCCATTGCTTAGAAATAGGATCAATCCATTCTGCCACCTTAGCTTTGCTTTCTAGAACTTTAACTGGACTGAAGACTTTCCTAGGATTTGAGAGGTCTAGCCATTTATCCTGCCATATGTGAATATCATGACCAGTCCCAATCCTCCAATAAGAACCAGCTTCAAGAAAACTTTTCCACACATATGATGGTTTAGATCCCACTTTTGCATTTTGGAAAGATGAGGGTGGATAATATTTTGCTTTGATCACCTTTGTTGCAAGTGAGTGAGGGTCTTGAATCGATCTCCAGCATTGCTTAGAGAGCATAACCTTATTGAAAGACTCAAGGTCCCACCAACAAATTTAGCCTGCCCCATTCTTTTCCATGATATCCAATGAATCTTATGTTCCTTTTCTTGTTGTCCCCACCAATAATTCTGAATAACACTATTTATGGATTGCAACAAGGATTGAGGCAGCTTGAAAACACTCATCGTGTAGGTGGGAAGTGCTTGAATCACAGCTTTGAGATAAATTTCCTTCCTTGCTTGAGATAAAGTCTTAATTCTTTTGGTTGCTCAATCTCATTCTAATACTGTCCAAAATTCCTTTGAAGCACTTGAATCTGTCTCTCCCCACCACAGATGGCAAGCCTAAATACTTTTCATATGACATGGCAAATCTTACCCCAACAATTGAAAGGATAAAGTCCTGAGTGACCCTGGCTGTGTTTTTGCTAAATATAATCGAAGTCTTCTCAAGTTTAAGTCTTTGATCAAAAGCTTCCTCATATACTCTCAAAAGGTTGAACATCCTTCCACATTCAACTGAGTTGGCCTTGCAAAGCAAAAGACTATCATCCCCAAAGAAAAGTTGTGAGATTCTTAACTGGCCTCTTGCAACTGGGACACCATGAATAAGCCCCCTCTCCTCTGCCTTGCCAATCAGATTGGTTAAAGCTTCAGCACATAGGATAAAGAGATAAGGTGACAAAGGGTCACCTTGTCTTATACCTCGAGTTGGAAGGAAAGATTCTTGAGGGACACCATTGACCAGAATAGAGTATGAGATAGTTTCAATCTACTTCATGACCTGTTCCACCCATTGCTTGTAAAACACTAGTTTATAAAGCACTGCTCTAAGAAAATCCCACTCAATTCTGTCACAAGCCTTGCTCATGTCAAGCTTCAAGGCCATGTACCCTTCCTTCCTTGTCATCTTACATTTCATAGTGTGCAAAGCCTCAAACGCCACAATAACATTATCCGATATCAATATATTAGGCACAAAATCTGATTGAGAAGAGGATATAATGTATGGCAGAATTTTCTTGAATCTATTTGCCACTACTTTAGAAATAAGCTCATAGAGCACATTACAAAGTGAGATAGGCCTGAATTCAGTCACTTTAGTAGGAGCCTTTTTCTTTGGGATCAGAGTAATGAGGGTGCTGTTTATATCAGCTAAAGTGCCATTAGAATTCAAAACAAATAACACAGCATCACACACCTGAGGTCCAACTATTGCCCAGTGCTTTTGGTAAAAAACTACTGGAACACCATCTGGGCCTAGGAGTTGAGGCCATTCATATGGAATAGAGCATCTTCCACTTGTTGAGTGTAAGGGTTGGTCAGCATAGCATTCTGTTAGACTGTTACTCGAGCCTCCAAGGAACCAATGCAATATGTGAAATTGCTGGGTGCAGTAGAAGAGAACAGATTCCTGAAATACTCTTGAAACAAGCCACAAATACCCTCTTTAGAATTTACTTCCTGATCATTGCTATCAACCAGCTTCTTAATCAAACTAGTTTTCCTCCTATGAGAAGCATACTAGTGGAAAAATTTAATATTCATGTCCCCCTCATTCAACCATCTTTGCTTGGCCCTTTACTTCCATTTGATATTGTCTTCCTCAAGTAATTGGTCCACTCCTCTTTGAACCTGCTTAATATCCTCATTCAAATTACCCTTGTCCTGCTTTTGTAATTGTTCAAGATGAGCCAGTTTTGCAATAATAGCTTTCTTTGAGTTGCCAATGTTCAGCTTACTCCATTGCAGCAAATTCTGCTTGCACTTCTTAAGACCTTCTGCCGTGAAACCAACTTTATTCTTAGCCATCCTTGGTTGGTTCCATGCCTCTTCCACTACCTTGTAGCAATCCTCCCTTAGGGACCAACTAGCCTCAAATCTAAAAGGCTTAACAAGATTAATCACCTCAGGCAATTTATGTTCCATAGTGATAAGAAGGGGACTGTGATAAGAACTCTGTGCAGGAAGAGTAAGAACACTCGAGCATGAAAAAATACCAGACCAAACAGAATTACTAAAGGCCCTATCAAGCCTTTCTTTGGTAAAAGCCTCTCCATGTCTACCATTGGACCATGAGTATTTGTTACCAATAAAACCCATATCACTTAATCCCACTCTTGTCCATTGCCTTTCTAAAGTCACCAACACACAACCACCCTATAGAGTCCTCAAGTTTGAGAGCTTGGAGCAGCTGCCAACTCTCCTTTCTCTTAGTTGTCACTGGATTACCATAGAAACCAATCAAAATCCAATTGACCCCCTCCTTGACACCCTTAACCAATAGAGAAATATGGTTTTAGGTGTAAGATCTAACCTCAGCTTCCACTTCATCCTTCCAAAGGAAAGCTATCCCCCCACTAGCACCTTTACAGTCAATAACAAAGCTATGATCGAACTGCAGTCTCCTCTTAACATCTTCCACTTTATTCCTTTTACACTTTGTTTCCATCAAGAAAACAAAGGATGGGAACTTAGTTTGCACCATAAAATGCAAGTCATTAACTGTCCGAGAGTTCCCAAGCCCTCGACAGTTTTACCTCAGGCAACTCATAGCTGCTGGTGGGGCTGTGAAACAGCCACCACCATGTCAATACTATTGGAACAGCCACCACCATGTCAATATTGTTGGAAAACTCAAAGTCCATCTCCTCAGTTTTTTGTTTTTTAGCATCATTGTTGGAATTTCCTGCTATATCCTGAGGAACAGCTCTCTTTTTGCAAGTTGTAAAGTCTGAACTACTTTCCTTATGTCCAAAGCTTAAGCTATCAAAGCATTTATCCTTTGCCCTTCTCTTCCAGCTAGCCCTTTTTTTGGACCTCTCCAAAATTTGGACCTCTCCAAAATTTGGACCTGGTCGGTAATGAATTGGTCCAAAGAAGAGACCTGGGCCATCAGATCAGAGGAACTCTCGAGGCCCTTAGAGGAGCTGTGGGGTCTGCTTTGGACCAATGTTCTGCAGCAATATCCCTGAAAATATCAGATTCCTTAAATACTTGCATGTGGCACATCCCCTCTGCATCAATAATCGGCATATTTCCTTCCTTGTGTGGCTCTAAGATCCTTTCCTCACAAGGACATGGAATAGAATCTTCTATATTCCTTGGAATTTGTTCACCTACCATTCCTGAAATATATGCCTTGATTACAGTACTGTCCAAAACAAGATCCTGTAAATCCTCCCGTGACTTAGAGTTGCCTTTCTTAGCTTCATCTCTTACCTCTCCACCCTTCCTCCATGACTGACTATCTTCTTCAGGCTGGCAGTCCCCCTCACCATATCTCTTCATGATAATATCACTGTCTTTAATAGCTGGAGCTCTCAACCACACACCATACTGATTCTGGCCGTTGTCATTAGAGGCAATAGGACAACCTTTCTGGGAATGCTTAATGACTCCACATTTAAAGTACAAAGTAGGCAGCCTTTCATACTTAAAATGTACCCAAGATTTCTTGCCTTCAACAGTGATGAACCTGCCCCTTAACAGAGGTTTTGAGATGTCCATTTCGACCCTTATTCTCAAGAATTTCCCCCATCCGATCCCTCTCTCATCAGCATGGACTTTTAAGACCTTCCCTACACTTTCACCAATCTGAACACCTACCTCTTGTGTCATACTTGCAAAAGGCAGGTTATATACTTGCATCCAGAACTCCTCCTTGTTGAAGAGAACCTCATTGATCGACATCTTGTCATTGCAAATATGAAGACAGAGAAGCCATCTATCAAATGACCATGGCCTGCCATTGATCACCCTTGCATGTCTTTGTCTTTATTGAACTCAATAAGAAACTTATTGGTACCAACTTCAGAAAATTGAATCCAGCCTTCACATCTCCACACCTTGGTCAGAGTGTTCTTGAAGGCTTCCTTATTAATAGGCTTATCTGCTATGATCATAGCAAGTAAGCAAAATTGTCCATGTTGCACTCCCCTTACAAAAGAAGTAGGTGGTAGCACCACCTCCTCTTTTTCCTGCTCTGTGAGACGTAGCCTTCCCACTGTTTTGATAAATCTTCCTCCATAACCACCTCTTCAAACCAGCCAAGCCAGCCTAAGAGACACAACTCTTCTCTAGAGAGAAAACCTCACCCAGAATGGAGAGGACCCTGTCATCATGAGGTTGTTTAAAGTGTAGAGGTTGTAAGAGTTTTAATACCAACACCAACGTTTAACCATGCCTATTATTCTATTATTTTGGTCAGTGTTTTTCCATATTATGGTTGGAAAAATTTTTTAAGGACAATGTTTGGGGACCTAAAATGCCTCTTGCATTGTAGGGAGTATAAATGTATTTTTTATTTATTTTTTTCAACCATTTTCTAAATCTTTATACATTTTTTAAAAATAAAAAATATCATCAGTTTCTTGAATTTTAAGTAAAAGAATAAAAATTACAATCGATCCGTTTTATCGGCATTTTTCATTTTTTAAGTCCATGCCCTAGCATCACTCATGTTCATTTTGCTGGGCAGGGATGAATTCCAGGACTTGTACAGGTACTAATATTTTCACCCACAACTGTTCTAAGGTAAGCTGCGTATTTATCTTTATGTTCCGTTAAAAAGTGGGACAGAACTTAAGGGGGAGGAAAAGTCAGAGGAAGCAAGTATAAATCAAAATTTGGGTTAACTGACACATTAGGTATAAATCTTGAGGCAAATGTATTTACGCCGATTTTGTCTTAAACCAGAACTCACGTCTCCTTTCAATATTCGTGTTGCTATTTTTTTCTTCCAAGTTGTGTTGGCAATGTTTTTTTTTTCCCCCTCAAAACTATAGGATTGGAGAAGAGGTTGAAGAAAAAAAAAAAAAGAGGAAGAAATTGTAGATTTCTTGATCAAAATTTGGGCAATAGTTTTTTGACTTTGCCCTTATTCAACATCATTGTAATTGAATTAAAGCGAGATTAATGTCTGGTATATAATCCTTTTTGGTAAAGCAACTCCTGAAAATCGCTTCTTTAATTATTATTCTTGATATTCTACCATGGGCCTTCTGGAGAAAAACATTTGATGACAACTGATTTTTCCATGTGTCGAGAACCCTTGATTTGCTCGATTTCTCAGGCCGGTAGCATATATATACGACTTGGGAGTATTTACAACGCTGATTCACTTGTCTTTTAATTATTATTTTTTCATTAGGCAATTCTTTAGGGGCCTGGCCATTTTAATTAGCCCAGTTTAACCAGCGACAGTAGTGTAGTCATTTGGTATCCAAGAGCGGTCTGAGCTTTTAATTTACAGTAGCTAATTATACATTAAGATGAATAGTAATTTAAGCATCTACTTTTTAAGCTTATTTTCTCTCTCTCTCTCTCTCTCTCTCTGAACAAGCTTACTATTTTTTTTATCCTGATTTCTCTCCTTCCTTGCGCAAATGTTATCAAGGCATTTACAAGTTCTTCATTTTTCTCCGTCTCTCCGATCCAAACAGGAATAAAATGTAATTAGATTTTATCGAATGGTTTGCATGGAAATATAAGCAAAAAGTTAATAATTTAATTAAAATGAATGATATATTTGTTACGTTATTAATTATAAAACTCTGGTTATAAATTATAATAATTAAAATAAAATAAAATAAATTTTATTTGATAAATAAATATGACTGATAGATATGCGAAATATGATGTTTTTTCTAAATAATAAAAAATTTGAAAATAAATAATATTTTATTATATATAGTTTAAATGAAAACAAAAAAAAATTTATATGCAAAATTTGTCTAATGAGATAGCCAATTCAATGTCAATGCTCATCCTCCAAGTTAAAGGCCCCATAATCCTCAAGGACTATGGTGGTTGCCAATTGACCTACAAGTCATTGGTAGAAAGCTTGTTCAATTACTTAGTCCTATTGTATGGTATTCTTCTAGGGTGGGCTCCAATGAAGTCGGAAACCCCACCTTCTAACTTTGACTTTGACTGAAATCAAAGGTGATTTTGGACTCTGATCCGAACTCCAATCGGAGTTGCACCGGCCCAAGGCCTAATTTCTATTGACTTTCAGCTCATTTATGAAAAATTTGTTAAAAAATTTTAAAAAAAATACTAAAAACCAATATCAGCCCAGTGTATTTCAATTTCAGCCCATTGTAGAAAAATACTATAAAAAAACTAAAAAAAATAAATGCAATGAAGAAATTATATACATTATAAAACAAAAGCGGAAAAATATGCACAATCACAACCACTAAAAGAGGAAATTATCTATATGACACCTCCATACTACAATCACAATCACAACCTAAATAAAAAATGCTACATTCAAGTAACACAATCACTACCAAATGCAACATTACACCCCTACACACATACATACATTAAAGTCCACCACCAAACAACCACCACAATCACAATCAAAAGTCACCAACCTGACCAAAGTTACAACATATTACACCCTTGTAAAGTCCACCACCAAAGTCACCAAACATTACACCCCTTTAGTGTCACCAAACTCACTAGCAAACTCCTCAATCAATTTATTATGTATCAATTTTTTTTAAAAAAAAGTAACAATGTATTAGAATTTAAAAAAAAAAAAAAAAAAAAAAAAAAAAGCTACAATGTATGACAAACAAAATTACAATAAATTAACTCTCAGCACCAAACTCTTCCAACTCCAAGCATCTTGCATTATTTTGGAAATTTAAGAAATTTAGACATTATATTGCTTAGTCAAATTAAACATACTAACAGTAAAGTACTTCACATGAAAGTTACTGATCTACTGGATTCCCACCCATAATGCGCCGGTCTCAATCATCTGCAATTATTTTGGGGTTCATAGCTAGGTCTCCAAAAACATAAAAATTACAAATTAAATAATTAAAACAATAAAATATCTAATTAGTCATTTGAAAATGAAGGCTAAAAGCATAAAGTTACACAACTCAAGCCTATACATCTTAGTATCATCAATAGTATCTAATCCAATAGGTGTTGACCTTAACCGATTCTATGTGCAAATGAGGGCCTCCACAGTACTCGGATCCAATGAACTCCGATAAGCATATAACACATGATCTCTAGTGCTAAACGTCAACTTAGAGACAACTGTAGTGATTAGAATGGCCAACACATCTTAGGGTACTCGGGAAAGGACTGGAAACTTGGTGGAAGTTAATATATGAAATGTATCACTAAATGCCTCGACATCCTCTATAAAATAACGTTCAACCTCATACTTACACTGTATAATATTCATTGATGCTCGGATTTGATGATACATTCATATCAAAACAGTTGAATGACTCACTCAAAAATGAGTAGTACAAAAACTATTTCAAGTGCAAGAGGATGCCGTGTAATAATTAGAAATTTTTAAATCGTCTCATTGGAAAAAGTTGTTTAAATCTAAACTCGTATAAAATGGTGAAAAGTTTCACAAACAAAAGTGGTAATATGTGCAATGAATAGAAGAGTGCAACAAAAATAAAAATGGCACTAGTCATAGACTAGATTTATGCTTTTGGATTTTTTTTTAGTGTCAAAATGGAACGTAAAAAACTAACAAATTGAAATTAACAATTAAGGATTCAATTATGCTAAACAATTTTAATTAATCTGAAAATTAAATAATAAAACTGAATTTAATCTAAAATGTAATTGTAATTCATATTTAATGGAAGTTTAAAGAAATAAGAAAAATAACTAATATAAAATAAAATAAATAGTAAATAAAATGCCAAAACTTTTAAGTTAAAAATATCAAGAATACATCATAAATTTCAAATTAAAATTAAATAAAAAGTAAAGAATGAAAAGAACAAGTCAAATAAATGGAAATGAAGATTGAAAACAGTTAAGGATGCTGGACTGTAGCAATAATTAAACCTCTCAAGGAACTCTTCAACGACACTGTAATGTAAAACCAAAAATCTCTATTCCTGTGTGTTGAAATGCCTCAAAGAAATTATGTGCATGTGGCGCTGAATTGAATTAGCTGAAAGAAAAGTAATCCTGCAGTGCGTCCGTCCTAGTAGAATTAAAAGTGTTACGGCGTGAATTGAATCAAAAATGAAAAGAAGCCATCCCTCTCCTATGCGGCGTGAAAATGCTAAATAGAATAATAAAAATGTTGCCCCAGCCAAAGTCCAATCGTGCGGCTTGAAATGCCCAAGTGAATTATGTGCCTACAGGTCAAAAGTCATTCCCAAAATAAAAATCAAAGTTGCCGTCCAAGTTTTCAAGTCCCATAATGCCAAAAGTCATAAATGTCCTATGCGATGTAAATTTCCTTTACGTCCATTGCTTGCTTTTCATATCTTAGCCTATAAAAAAAATAAAAATAAAATATAAAATAAAATAAAAATAAAAAATAGAATATTAAAAATATGTTGTGTATATAAAAGAGCATTATCTAATTAAATCACAAATTATAATATTAAGTAAAAATCATGTTATTTATCAATTTAAATCACATTCAGATTTATACATTCTAATCATTTTTTTTTATCTAAAATCGATAATAATGTAATTAAAGAATTAAAATATATTAATTTTAGATGTATAAAATTTGTAATATTTTAACTCAATCATTGAACTCCTTCCATGTGTATTATCTAAGAAAGATGTCAAGTCAATCGATTGTGAGGTGCTATTACCTTGGCTTGAAGACAAACTACTTTCCTTGACAATGAGTGGACAGTGAGCTAATTAATTAGGCTCTTGTTTCATAATTTATAACTAATTCGAATAAGAATATAATATTTAGCACTACCCTTGCAATTCCATAACTAGGGGTAAAATACAATGGTGAGCTCTCAAACAATAAAATCATGTGGAAAATCCTAAAAATACAATGAAATTATTCATTCAAATCCATATAACACAGAATTGTCGAAAAACCCTAAAATTAAGATTCCATAATTAGACAGCTCTCAAACAACAAAATGAACTCAATAAATAACTAAGGAAACATAGAATAATTGAAAATTCCTAAAAATTTTCAAACCCTAAAAATAAAAATCAATGTTGACGCAGCTCTCAAAAAAAAAATCAAATTAATAGAGAAAAATATACTCATGTGTCGCACCAGAAATATAGTCTACATGGCGTCACGACAATGGAAACACGGCACATTGGGCATAAAGCAGAAAGGAGAGAAGAGGAATCAGGAAAGAGTGAAGGGGAGAAGAGGGTCCCCAGTTTTGGAGTCTGATGAGCACCAAATGACTCTGTTCCACTTGAAATGGATCGACATTGTTTTAGTTAATTAGTTTAATCATTTTACATCTGCTTTAATTTTGCAGAGTCAAAATTCCGAAGTAGAAGCCCATATGGGCTCTGAGTTCGACAAAACAATTCGGAGTAACTCTGACTTCAACTTTTCTAACTCCGACTTTGTGTCGAAGTGAATGTCAGCCAAAGTCATAGCTGGTGAAGGTTTTACCCAAACCTATATTCTTCTATGGTTGTGGAAGCCAATTGCTCTTCATGAATATGACTTCTCCCACTGAAAACGTATAGATACCCATTTTATAGGATTTTTATGTAATGTGGAGCTTATATAAGTATTTAATAGTGTGTATGTCTTTCCTTACATTGAACTATCCACTTCATAACTAGAGAGGATCTTAATTCATTGAAAATAGAGTTAATGCTAGAATCTGCATCGGTCATTTATTTCTCGCTCCTTGATGAATGGGTGTGCGTGTGGATCGGGTTTTATCTACTTCAGACCAAATATACCCGAGCTGGTAACTAGCATACCTTGTATAGAGTGGATAACCCATATTTTATATTCGCTTTATACCCAACCAATGTCTATTTTTTCGATAGTTTTTTTAAGAAATAAAAAATATATATATAATTCAATTTTGAAAAGAGAGAAAAAAAAAAAGGCCACCCACAAGGACACTCCCTTGGTGGCCACACCCTCATGGGCCCTTTATTGGGGGCGCTAGGTCGAGTCCCCCAAACGGGTGGCCACCATTGGCTAACTAGATTGGGCCACACATGGAAGCCTGTAGAGGGCCATTGCAGGGTGGCCGACGGTGGCTAACAACGAGGTGTGGCTCTTGTGGGTGGGTGTTTATCCTCTTTTTTTGTTCTCTTGATTTTGATCATTGTTATAAATAAAAAGTTAAATGAGGTTAAAAAAGTATATTAAAAGAGCTTAGGGAGAGAAAACTATTGTAAAATTAAAGAGGTATAGTAAGAGAATTGAAAGATTACAAAATAGAAAAGTAGCTCTTGAGGAGCTTAATAATATTCACCTCAATTTTTTTGTGTTGTACAAATGATTCTCAAGACACTCTTGTATAGACATAAGAGGATGAATAATATGAAAGGATACGTAAATTAATGAGACACATTAACAAATTTAGGAATTTCAATAGTTGATACATAAATGGGCTAGAATTTAAGAAAAGAGCTACAACTCTGTGTGTGTATCCTTTAACCCCTTTGCTGAGTGCCTGAGTCTCTCCCATTTTTTTCTCATTTTCCTAAGTTTTACAAACTATCAAACATCATTTAAATCACAAGTTCTTTTATAGAAAATCAAATAGAAGAAGCTTGTGGAAAAAATGTAAGTACTACATCCATCTTTCGTACTATTTCTCACTTACGCCGTGCTTGATGTACTTTGAGGTCTGAACTAATGTGATGCATGTTTGAATAAGAAGCAAATCATGACAATGTGCACGCATGACAAGACTTGAAAGTGATGCATTCATTCATGCGTGTAGAAATATGAAGTTTCTAAACTTGGATTTGAATCTTGAGATAAGAGTGTAGGATTTGAAGAAATGTAGTTGAGATCTTGATTTGTTACCAGGAGCATTTCAGTCACCCCATGTATGTGGGGTTAGAACATTCAAAACAACGTGTGATGACTGTGCCAGCGCAGGGGGACGACTACCTACTGAGTGTGAGTGGAAGACAAAGATGAGAGCCACTTTTTTGATTTGGTAAAAAATAGCTACAAGTGCTGCAAAGTGCAACTAGTCCATCTTGTTGACGAGCAACACTATGTACTAGGCTTGAAAAATCAGAATTAGATTCAGAATTGCATAAAGACCGAATCAATAAATCAGGCGATTCAACAAATTGAATTGGGTGATTTATAACTATTTTGAATCGGTTATTTTAAATGTTGATAGAAAGTATTACAATCATATATAATGGAATTCAAACATTTTGTATCATGTATAAAAGAGTATAAAATATAATATTCATTGACTAGTTTTAATACAAATATTATATGAATATAAATAGTTTCAATAAATATGTAATTGTTGTATTTAATCCCAATTGTTTACATTTTTTTCATCTTCATATGTGGCGAAGATAAAAGAACTTGATCTTACATGCATTCACTCTTTTGTGATTAAAACTTGAAGTCGGGTAAGCGATTAGAGAGGTAACAGCATGAAATACCTCGGTCAAACATTCATCTACTCGGGTGATGACCCCTCTTTTTTTTTTTAATCAACGTCACAATGCTACTTGAAAGGTGAGTGTGCTTGTTTGAATCCTTGAGTTTAGTGAGTACAGGAGCATGAATTTATGTTTGATGATGTATGTAAATTTTTTTATTTTTTATTTGTTTCTCTTACCTGCTGTCTGCTGAATCACGCCTTCTATACCCCAATTTCGAAATTTCCCACCTTCCCCCACTTCTGTTGGGAATTTGGACCTTCCAAATTCACCCCCCCTTGGATCTACCCTTTGCAGGCATAACAAGAAAAATAGAAAAATAATAACAACACAAGATTTTACGTGGAAACTCCTAAACAGGAGAAAAACCACCAAACTCAGAGAAGAAAATATACTATGTAAAAAATTATTACAATCACATAATTTCTCTCCTCACCCCAAACACACCCACAAAGCTTTCCCTACTAGCAAAACTTTAACTCACACCTCTTCCCATTTTACAAAAATGGACAACAGAAAAATTTAACTAGAGTCAAAAGTTACTAGCTAAGCATTTGACTGGTGCACTTAAACTAAGAGGCTAAGCCTCTTATTTATAAGCCTTGAGAGCTTGCTCCTTCTCATTTCCCACCCATGTGGGACTAACCAAAGGAGGAAAAAGTCCAACAATCTCCACCTTGCGACTTTGACTGGTCCCACAAAGCTCCACCTCAATGAAGATCTTTATAGCTTCCGCTATCATGCTTCACCATAAAAGCATACTCACTTAGAATAAACCAATTCCAAGCATTTCATTTCGGCCCATGTCGAAAACAACCTTACTGAAAATTATAGTATAACTTCCACGTTTGGCTCTCTTGGAAGTTCATCAGCCATCGACATGAATTTCCACCACACACCCTGCATTAATGCCAAGCCAATGCCCGTGTGCAAACTTGTGGACCTACTAATATTAACACATCCTCTATCATGACAACTTTGGGAATTAGCAGCATGTCATAAGGATGTACATGTCTCATTTTTCATGGAGAGAGACACAACATTAGCATCAATACCAGTATCTCCATTTACTGACTTGGAGCCACTTGCCGAACCAGTTTCTTGTACCAGCCGTTTCACCAGTCGCTAGAATCACTGCTGACTTCAGGGGTTGGTCTGCCCTTCCACACCTTGTGTAAACCAATTTCTCCACCTCATTCCTAACATCGTCTTGATGAATTTTTACCGTAGAAATGAATAGTACCTCACTAAGTAAGTTCCCAGGAAAGATTAGAGGGTCACAATGGACATACTTAAAATTTTCAATCTCCTAGACAGAACCTCCTTAGACTATACGTATCCACACTACCACACAAAAACTCCACCCCACAAAAAGAACCTAGTGGCTCTGATACCAATTGTTGGGAATTTGGACTTCCAAATTCACCCCCCCTAGGATCTACCCTTTGCAGGCATAACAAGAAAAATAGAGAAATAATAACAACACAAGATTTTACGTGGAAACTCCTAAACAGGAGAAAAACCGCCAGACTCAGAGAAGAAAATACATTATGTGAAAAATTATTACAATCACATAATTTCTCTCCTCACCCCAAACACACCCACAAAGCTTTCCCCACTAGGAAAACTTTAACTCACACCTCTTCCCATTTTACAAAAATGGACAATAGAGGAATTTAACTAGAGTCAAAAGTTACTAACTAAACATTTGATTGGTGCACTTAAACTAAGAGGCTAAGCCTCTTATTTATAAGCCTTGAGAGCTTGCTCCTTCCCATTTCCCACCCATGTGGGACTAACCAAAGGAGCAAAAAGTCCAACAACTTCTCCTCTTTACCCAGCTTCCGCCCCACGTTCTCCCCTTTTGTTCAGTTTCATCTTCGTCTCTCCCTGCTCTTGCTTCTTCTTCCTCTTCGTGAAATTTGTTTGGGCGCCCTACTATTTCCTTCGCCCCACATTCTCACTCGCATATGGATCTCACTCGTGAAAACCAATGAATTCTCACAACATCCAAGAGGGAGAAGCAAATCCAAATAAACAATGGTCTTTGCAAGATTTCGAGCACATTGAGGTTTACGTAACCGAGCACCTTGGAGTCGAACGTTTGCTTCAAGCGGACGAGCATTCGGAGTGCCTCGTCCTTGGTGGCACGCAAGTCCTGCTGAAAGCGGAGAGCTTTCCGCTCCGATGCCATTACACGTGTTGTGGCCTCCTTTGCCTTGTTCAGGATTATCTCTGCGTACGCCTTCTTCAGCGAGAGCATTTTCTGCACAAAAAAAAAAAAAAAAAGAACGAACGAAAAATCAACTTCTTTGAAAGGAGAAATCAAAAATACATAATTAGGAAAATAATAGGCCAGCAGTAGTAGTTGAGGTGGAAGCTTTTGGTACTTAGGTAGATGATGGTTACCTGGGCATCGTCTTCCATGAATCTTGAGAGCCGGCGTTATTTTGAGGACACAAAAGCACCGGATTTTTGAACTTGAATTTCCCTTTTTTATCCACTGCTACCTGTGTCTATTTTTTAGCTGAACGTGACTCATTTTCCTTATCTCGTTCTGATTGTGAATTACGAGATTGTCAGTTGGCTTTGTTCGGTTGGAGGTTTTGGCTTTTCCATCGGGGTTTTGCTGAGACTTTACTCAGTTTATAAGATAAATTTTAACTTTTAACTATTTTATTCACATTACTACACGTATTGAAATAATTATTTTTTTATTATAAAATAATAAAATAATATAAGATAAATTTTATTTTAATTATTTACATCAAATTTTTATATTAAATTATCTATTTATTTATTATATATTAATAAAATAATTAATAATTAAAAAATATTTAATAATTTTTAATTATATATTAATTCATTTTATTTTAGATTTTTTTTACTATTTTATAATTTATTCGATTTGAGTTGGATGCTAATTCATTTTATTTTAGATTTTTTTTACTATTTTATAATTTATTCTATTTGAGTTGGATGCTAATTCATTTTATTTTAGATTTTTTTTACTATTTTATAATTTATTCTATTTGAGTTGGATGCGATAGATTTTCTATGAAAACAGTGGTTGAAGTTTTTTTTTTTTTTTTGATGAAAAGATCTCATTCTCATATATTCATTCTCAGAATTACATTTTTCTCCAGTTGGATACATTCATTCATCCACTCTGGAATGTCCTCTAACCAAACTAACTCATTATCACATTGAAGAGCAAACTGAGCCATTTTATGTGCAGCTAAGTTACATTCTCTTGGAGCATATTGTATTGTCCATCTCTGCCTAGTATTGTATATTAACTTAATATCTTCAATAATTTGGCCATACCAAGCAAAGTTCTGGTCAGTTTGTTGCACTTCACTGATAATGTTCCTTGCATCACCTTCAAACACTGCATTGGTTATTCCAATTTCCTCACATAAAACAACAGCTCTCCATAGTGCATTAGCTTCTGCTACACTTGGATCACTCACTGGAGTAAGAGGCATACTTAAGGCTGCTATGACTTCTCCCTCAAAATTCCTTATGATTATACCTGCTCCCATTTTTGAGGTAGAGGTTTTGAAACCAGCATCCCAATTGACTTTGTATCTGGTTTCATCAGGAGGTTGCCACTTGATATCTCTTCTAATAGGTTGATGAATAAGTAGAGATCTGGTTCCCATATCATCCTTGGCCTCAATGAAATTGTTCCATTCTATCCTTGCTGCTGTCCACACTTCTGTAGGACTTTTAAATACTTTCTCAAACACTCATTTGTTTCTTCTCTGCCATATTTGTTTAAAGGTAAAAGCCATATATTCTAGTTCCTGTTTTTGCACCTTGTTTATCAGATATTACCAAGTCTCCATAAAGGTTTCTTCTCTGCATATTAGCTTCTGCACTTTGCTATCTTTCTCAGCCCATACATCTGAGCTTGCATTACAGCTCTATAAGGCATGCCCAAACAGTGGTTGAAGTTGAGTAGAAGGATGAAGGGAGAGAAAAATAATAATAAAATACACATTTAGCTTATCTATAGTGACTTCCAAGTTAGGAAAATTTTTTGGAAGTTACTGTAGCTAAAGTCCAAATATTTAGACTTTAACTAATCTAATGTGATATTATTTTGTGATCTATTGACTAAATATGGGATGAATTTAACATTTAGTTAATCCATTAAAGATGCTCTTAGTTGGAGTTTCTATGGGGTAGGGCTGTTAGTCGTTTTGCTGATGAGAAATTGGGGCGTAAGAGCCAGGTTTCAGCAGACAGCAAACGAGAAAAAAAAAAGTCACGTTAGGTGTGCTACGGATTTATTGTGAACAGTGACTGATTCGTAGTTTTTTCTAATAAATAAAAGGATTTAAAAGAGGTTAGGTGATATAAAAATTGTATTGGAAGCAGAGGTGGGAGTAGGAAATGAAAAGTTTTAAGGCAAAAAGAACAAATAGTGTTGTGATCGCTTGGTTTGGTTAAGATGGCCCAAACAATATGCTTATTTTTTACAATTGTTCTTTTACTTATCATCCTTACATCACGCATATGTTAAAGATAAAAAAATAAAAAGATAAGAAATAAAAGTAGGTATATGGTGTAAGAATAATAAGTAGAATTTTTCTTTTTGTATTATTGTGCATTATTGTGAATGAGTAATAATAATATAATTATAGAGTGTGTAAGTGTCACGCACTTTCTTTGAAACATAATAGAATTTATTATTAAAAAATAATCTTTTTATGTATATTTTATATTTACCTATTTTTTTAAAATAATGCGCATTGCTAGCACATTTTATAATTATATATAGTATTTTTCCATTGTGAATTAGTTGCAAGTGATGTATGACTACTATCCTTGTTGCCAAATATACCCTTTCTTTCACAACATATCTCGCGATCGAAACCGATCTTCCGTAGCACTAAACGGACCGCAAAGACGCCTTGCCAGGCCATCATCATGTCGCACGCCGTATTCAGCAAAACATACTGCAGCAAACCTCGTGCACACTGCTGATATTGCTTCCCCGAAAAGCACTACTGCACTTCCGCTTCAACTCACGAGTAACAATTTGCATGTAACACGCCAGTGATTTGTATGAATTAATAGAGTATTTGTTGAAATCAACCCAAGTGTAAGTGTGAGTGTGAAATGAGTTTTAGTTTGCAACCACCAACTCATGCTCACCCACCACCACCCACCACCACCTACCATAGTTAGGCCACCCACCCTCTCCCAAGTCAGAAGAAGCTGCAACAGGTGGGCTGCTCTTCTCCTATAAATAGAAGAGACCTCTGATGATAAATGCAGTGGGTGAAGAGAGAAAGAGGAACGTGAGAGAGAAATAGAATTTTTGAGTGTTTTGTAAATCTCGTATAAATTCTATAAAAGAGGCTCCAGTGGACGTAAGTAATTTGCTGAACCACTTTAAAATTATTTTGTGTGATTTTCGGACAGGCCTGAAGCACAACAATTGGTATCAGAGCTCTGGTTCGAGCTGTCTGAAAATTCAAGTTGCTCAAAATTAATTTTTGACAACTCCAGGGTGTTCCTCGTGTCAAGACGAATCCGTTGCCGTAAACGGAATTGAAAACGGAGGTCGGAGTAGCTCACACGCGCCCCTAGAAGGTCCGCGCGTGCACTACTGTCATCCACGCGCCCCCACGCGCGTTGGAGGAGGAAGACGACTGAGACACACGCGCCCTCACGCGCTCCAGAGGTTGAAGACGCGTGGCGGAAATGCGCCTCACGCGCCCCCACGAGCCCTACAAAGGTTCAGCGCGTGACTGACACGCGCCTCACGCGCTCCCCACGCGCAGACAGTGCTGTAGCACGTGTATTCCACGCGCCTACTCACCGCCACGCGCACTGTTCAGCGCGTGCATCCCACGCGCCAGACAGATCACAACCGTCCATTTTTCAGATCCAATTTCGGCTTGATCTAAGCCATTTGGAGTCCGATTTCAACACTCAAATAGTGCTTTCCTACTATTTGGATCGTTCCGGACTCATCCGTACGGTTAGAATTTTAAAATTTTGAGTCTAAATTTTTTAAATTCAAATGGAAGGATCTAGAAGAGATAGGAGCTCTGAACATGCCAGTAGCTCGGGACGTCGGTCCACTGTGTCAAATGCCAAGTTTGAAGTTGAAAAGTTCGATGGAACAAGCAACTTCGGCATGTGGCAGTGTGAAGTCATGGACGTGTTGATCCAACAAGAGTTGGATATTGCGTTGGGAGGAAAGCCAGATGATATGACTGATTAGGGTTGGAAGAAGCTTAATACTCAAGCTTGTAGTACAATCCGATTATGCCTTACCAAAGAACAAAAGTATTTTGTCGTGAGAGAGACAGATGCTAGGATAGTTTGGCAGAAATTGGAGGATAAGTTCATGAAGAAGAGCATTGAGAGTCGTTTGCACTTGAAGAAAAAGCTCTTCAGATTCCAATTTCGTGAAGGTATTTCAATGTCTGAACATCTGAATAATTATAATCAAATTCTTGCTGATTTGTTAAACTTGGATGTTAAAATCGAAGATGAAGATAAGGCCTTACTACTGTTGAATTCCTTGCCTGATACATATGAGCATTTAATTACTACTTTATTGTATGGGAAGGAAAAGATTAGTTTTGAAGATGTATCTAGCTCTTTAATTAGCAATGAGTACCGGAGAAAAGATAAACAGGTACACCAAGATACATCAAGTGAAGCGCTAACAGCAAGGGGGAGACCACAGTCAAGGTATCCCGGAAGGAGGAAAGGTTTTCATTCGAAAACCCGAGCCACATCACGTGGTTCATCAATCGGCAGAAAACTCGCCAAAGACGAGTGTTCCTTTTGTCACAACAAAGGACACTGGAGGAAAGATTGTCCAAACCGGAAGGGACAACAGCATAATCAACCCAACACAGCCAATGTCGTGGAAAGAGATGACGAGTCAGATTTTGCCTTGGCAAGTTCATCATTCATTTGTCGTTCCGATGAATGGATTATGGATTCCGGATGTACCTATCATATGTGTCCCAATCGGGACTGGTTTACTGACTTCACAAAGATTGATGGTGGAGCAGTACTTATGGGCAATGATAGTGCCTGTAAGACTCAGGGAATAGGTAGCATTCGGTTAAAGCTGCACGATGGCAGCGTCAAGACTCTGACAGAAATTCGGTACGTTCCAGACTTGCGGAAGAATCTCATCTCACTGGGATCTCTGGATTCAAAGGGATTCAGAATCGCCATTGAAGACGGAACTCTCAAAGTACTAATGGGAGTTCGGGTGGCAATGAAGGGTTTGAGGCGAGGAAACTTGTACTTCTTGCAAGGAAGTACTGTTGATGGAAGAGCTTCCACAGGCTGTGAGAAGCTAGATGAGACTGATGCTGACACCACCAGTCTTTGGCATATGCGTATGGGACACGCAGGAGAAAAAGTTTTGCAAACACTGGTAAAGCAAGGCTTACTCAAAGGTGCCAAGACATGTAAACTGTCTTTCTGTGAGCACTGTGTATTGGGGAAGCAGAGGCGGATCAAGTTTGGAACCGCAGTACACAATACACAGGGAATTCTTGACTATGTGCATTCTGATGTTTGGGGACCTACCCAAAATGCATCTTTGGGAGGTAAACATTGGTTTGTAACTTTTGTTGATGATTATTCTCGTCGTGTGTGGGTGTATACGATGAAGAATAAAGATGAAGTGCTGAAAATCTTCCTTGATTGGAAGAAAATGGTTGAGACTCAGACCGGCAGGAAGATCAAGCGGCTCAGATTTGATAATGGAGGTGAGTACACTTCAGACCCCTTCATGGAAGTATGCCGGAGAGAGGGAATTGTCAGACACTTCACGGTACGAGGTACACCGCAGCAGAACGGTGTGGCAGAACGAATGAATCGTACTTTATTAGAGAAAGTGCGATGTATGTTGCTGAATGCTGGATTCAGTAAACAATTTTGGGCTGAAGTTGTGACCTATGCCTGCCACCTCATCAATCGACTACCAGCAGCTGCCAATAATGGGAAGACACCCATTGAAATGTGGAGAGGTAAACATGCTACTGATTATGACTTTTTACACATTTTCGGATGTCCTGCTTACTATCATGCTAAAGAAAATAAGCTTGATCCTAGAGCCAAGAAAGTAAAATTCTTGGACTTTAGTATCGGTGTAAAAGGGTATAGACTCTGGTGTATAGAGTCCAAAAAGGTAATCATCAGTAGAGATGTTACATTCAACGAATCTGAGATGCTTAAGTCACATAAGCATAAAGATTCCAGTGAAGGCAGCAGTGATGGCGAAACATTAGATGATTCGCAGAGTGTGGAGTTTATTACTTCAAAAAAGTTGGGAAAGCATGGACAAGATGAGGTTGATAATCCAGTCACAGTACCTCCAAGTCAACCTGAGTCAATAGCAACCAACAGATCGAGAAGAGAGAAACGTGTACCGACACGTTATTCAGACTATGTGACATATGCATTACCAGCTGAAGGGGGTGAGATCCCAACCACTTACAGAGAAGCCGTACAGTCTAGTGAACAAGTTGAATGGACAAAGGCGATGAATGAAGAGATGCAGTCTCTTCACCAGAACCAGACTTGGGAGCTTGTGCCGCTTCCGAAAGGAAAGAAGACAATTGGCTGTAAGTGGATCTTCAATCAGAAAGATGATCAAGTTGCTAAAAATGGAGTGCGATACAAAGCTAGGTTGGTAGCCAAGGGCTACGCTCAGACAGAGGGAATTGACTACAGTGAAGTATTCTCTCCTGTTGTGAAGCATTTGTCCATTCGGATATTGTTAGCTTTGGTTGCACAATATGATCTTGAGTTAGCACAGCTTGATGTAAAGACAGCTTTCTTACATGGTGATCTGGAAGAGGAGATTTATCTGTTTCAACCAGAAGGATTCAAAGAAGCTGGCAAAGAGAATTGGGTATGCAGTCTGAAGAAGTCTCTCTATGGCTTGAAGCAGTCATCTCGGCAATGGTACAAGCGTTTCGACCGCTTTATGTTGGATCTGAAATACACTCGTTGCCAATACGATCATTGTGTATATTTCAGAAAACTTGCAAATGGATCTTTCATTTATTTGCTTTTATATGTAGATGATATGTTAATTGCATGTAAAAGCAAGGGGGAGATAGATCGCTTAAAAACTCAGTTAAGTAATGAGTTTGAAATGAAAGATCTAGGAGAAGCACGAAGAATACTGGGAATGGAGATCAGCAGAGATAGGGTGAAAGGTACAGTTCACCTTACTCAGAAACAATATCTGAAGAGAATACTGCAACGATTCAACATCGACTCGAAGACGAAGCCGGTGAGTACTCCTATGGCCCCATATTTCAAGCTCAGTGCATTGCAGTCTCCTAAAACCGATGAAGAGCGAGACTACATGAAGAATATACCATATGCAAGTGTTGTTGGAAGCTTAATGTATGCCATGGTGTGTACACGACCTGATATCTCCCAGGCCGTTAGCTTGGTTAGTCGCTATATGCATAATCCTGGAAAGGTTCATTGGCATGTGGCTAAGTGGATTCTACGGTATATTGCAGGGACCGTAGATGTTGGTTTGAGGTTCGAGAAGAGTGAAGATAGTCTAGTAACTGGATATGTTGACTCAGACTATGCAGGTGATCTTGACAAACGTCGATCGACAACTGGTTATGTGTTCACTATGGCTGGAGGACTAGTTAGTTGGCGATCAACTTTGCAGTCAACAATTGCACTATCATCAACTGAGACTGAATACATGGCTGTAACAGAAGCCATGAAAGAAACTATTTGGTTACAGGGATTGGTAACAGATTTGGGCTTTGAGCAGCAAGAGGTTACCGTTTACTGTGACAGTCAGAGTGCAATTCATTTGGCCAAGAATCAAGTATATCACTCTCGAACAAAACATATAGATGTCAGATTTCACTTTGTACGTGAAATATTGGAAGAAGATGACATCAAACTTCAGAAGATTGGCACTGAAGATAATCCAGCAGATATGTTGACGAAGGTCGTCACAGGGATCAAGTTCCAACACTGTTTGGACTTGATCAGTATTGAACACTGCTGAGCACCCTCGGGTGCATTGGAGCGTATTCGATAGCAGAAGTCTCTCATGTCAAAGAATGTGGTGCATTCATTTGAAGAATGAATCAGTTTGTAAGCATCCTGATATGGCACACTTAGGTGGATGGGGTGATTGTTGAAATCAACCCAAGTGTAAGTGTGAGTGTGAAATGAGTTTTAGTTTGCAGCCACCAACTCATGCTCACCCACCACCACCTACCATAGTTAGGCCACCCACCCTCTCCCAAGTCAGAAGAAGCTGCAACAGGTGGGCTGCTCTTCTCCTATAAATAGAAGAGACCTCTGATGATAAATGCAGTGGGTGAAGAGAGAAAGAGGAACGTGAGAGAGAAATAGAATTTTTGAGTGTTTTGTAAATCTCGTATAAATTCTATAAAAGAGGCTCCAGTGGAAGTAAGCAATTTGCTGAACCACTTTAAAATTGTTTTGTATGATTTTCGGACAGGCCTGAAGCACAACAGTATTGTAAATGAAATATCTCACTTCGAGAGTGAGAAAACCTCCGAGCAGTAGAAGGAAGAAGAAAGAAGGTAAAGGAAATAGGTTAGAGAGCCGCTACATATATAAAAAAATTATACAAAGTAAATTTATAAACTGACGTGGTTTCACGGAATCTGTTAAATTTACTTTACAATAAAAATAACTCTACAACTTTACGTATCACATTAAGCCACATCAGTTTGTAAGTTTATTTTTATGTAATCTATTTGTGTCTAAAGTATTTCTCAAAAGAGATTATGATACTTTTTAAATGAAAAATATTGTCTGCTCCACTACAGTTATTTGAGGGAATTCTTCCTCTCTAATGGGCCTCGTAGGCCAACTACTATTAGGCCTAGTTTGTTTTCATAGATGAAAAGAGATGAATTGAGATTAAAATTACAAATTGAATAATATATTGTTATAATATATTTTTTTAATATTATTTTTATTTTGAAATTTATAAAAGTTGAATTATTTATTTTATTTTATATAAAAATTTAAAAAATTATAATAATTAAATGAGATAAATTGAAAAGTTTTCTGAAAACAAATGAGGCGTTAAGCTAATAATATAAGCAACATAAGGAAAAAAAAAAGAAAAAAAGAAAAAGCCTATTACATGTCCAACTAATAACATGTCTTGTTCTAGCCAATAAAAAAGAAAAAAGAAAAAAAAAGTCTCGTTTAAGTGGGCCTAAACCCATTAAAGTAATCCAACCACGCAGACTAATTCCAATCTCGCGCAGCCTGGTGTGTAAGCCCAAGCCCGTAGCTAGCCCACGTCTTCCTTCTAGTCACTCTCCCACCCGCGACTTCATTTCCGTTCCTCTTAACTCCTCAGATCTCAGTTCCAGTCCCTGCAGTTCGTGACATTGCACAGCACCCTCACGTGGCGCACCATCTTTGCTGCACCATTGAGCACCTTTCGGACCGGACCTTCTCTCTATCTCGCTCTCTCTCTAATGGATTCAAAAGGAAATTGAGATCCATTAGAAATTCATGTAAGCTTCGGTTCAAGCTTCCACGAGGATCACGACACCACGCCACCGACCATGGACAAGTCGAGCGCGCTGGAATACATCAATCAGATGTTCCCTACAGGTTTATTCTTTCTCCTGCTATTTTATGTTAATTTTGTTCCCCAAATTATGTTTTCCATAATTTTATTATTATGTGGTGCTTATTATGATGTTGGCGTTATGTGGTGAATATCCAGAGGCATCTTTATCTGGTGTTGAGCCACTCATGCAAAAGATACACAGTGAGATTCGTCGCGTGGATGCTGGAATATTGGCAGCTGTTCGCCAACAGGTCATGATATTTGGCTACTTGTATTTTGATGTCTTCATCTCAATTCTCAATGTTATATAGACTGTGTTACGGTCTTTGTGTGGGCTTTTCCATTCGTAACACCGTGGGCTGAGGCTTTGGATGTCACGAGTTTTCTATAAAATCCAGAACTTAATAAAAATTAAGATAAATTGCAGGGTATTTGCAAGATCATTCATTTATGTTAGCACGATTAGTAGGACAATGAACATGCTTGGGCTTTCAAAAGATATGCTTCATACCATCCTCTTTAGTTTTTTGATGCCTCAGCTTCTGTGACTTCAGAGTAATTCAGGAACCAAAGCCAAAGAGGATCTTGCTGCTGCTACGGGTGCTGTGGAGGTCTGTCTGATTCTAAGCATCTATTCATGTTCTCTTCAAAACCAGTCACTTGGATTTAGTTTGTCCATCTTAAGCATTTTGCGTTACTCTTATGATTAAGCCTCTTAATGCTGTATTTGGCATTTCTAGTCTTTATTTGGAGTTATCATTTTTGGACCATTTTTTTTCTGCTAATGCAGGAACTCATGTATAAGATCCGAGAAATAAAAAGCAAAGCTGAGCAAAGTGAAATGATGGTTCAGGAAATATGTCGTGACATTAAAAAGTTGGACTTTGCGAAGAAGCATGTAACGACTACAATTACAGCTCTTCATCGTCTTACAATGCTAGGTTTGTTTATGTTACCCTACTATATTTATTGTTAGGCATGAAAGTCAATAGGCAGTCACTTAAAGATTGATTTGGAACTAATTTTGTCCTGGATGCCTGTTTATGATCTTAAACACTTAAATAACATATCTTCTCCCTCACTTGACAATAATCTTATGCTACTACTTGGTCTTCAATTCAAAATTGAGATATAGTTTGAAGGTGGCTCTCTTTTCAAGCATTGCCATTCCTGCTCTGCTTCACAGCAGAGCAGGAATGACCGGTTAACAGACTAAGACATTTTACTGCCGTAGCAGTCAATTTGCTAAGCCTTTTGAACTCATTGAGAATCCTAGCTTTTAATATATGTGATGGGAGCTTTGTTTTGTATATGAGTGTTGGTTATTTGATCTCTTCTTATTTCTTATTATGTTTGAACCAATATCACTTGTTGTATCTTTTTTTCCCTTTTCCTCACTCATGAAGTTCTGTTGATCCAATTGGTTTATTTATTTGAGCTTTTAGTCTCATGAACCTGTAGACTTACCACTTTGACCTCTAGTTTGGTTTTAACTACTTTATTTGGAAGATTCAAGTTTGGTTAAAATTATAGGTTTCATACTGCATGATATTTATGAACTAGAAAGTGATATGATTTATGATACCACACGAAAATCAGTTAAAATGAGAATCTAGATGTAACATTCTCATTCTCTAGGGTTAGGAATACTACTAACATTTAAAATATTTTTGTACAAACCAGGTATAAAAGATTCTATAAAAAAAAAAAAAATTGAATCTGTATTAAATAAATAGTCATAATAGCACTTACAAAAAACTTTTCCAAGTCTTGTGCTTATTAACAAAATCTCCCACTAATAACGAAAGGCATAAACTTAAAATCTCTTAAAAAGCCATAAAGTTGTAAGATTATCATCCCCACAAGCTTTGCCTGCTTGTGCAACTTTGTTGTCACAGTCTTGTGCTTATTCACAAAAACATCCCACTAATAACAAAAAACATATGCTTAAAAAATCTCTTAATAAGCCATAAAGTTCTAAGATTATCATCCCCACAGGCTACGCCTGTTTGTGCAAACTTCCTTGTCATAACTTTCTTCATTTGGGACGGTTAAAACATAAAAACAAATGTGAGTTGAATACTTTGTAAGTAACCACATGAAACAATTAGCAGCATAATAACATAGTGTTCCCTTTTTGAACAAAATTTGCTCAATAAAACGTTTTTATACATACATACATGCATTCATATGTACTTAGTTCCACTTCCCCAAGGCTTGTACCCACTGTTATTCCAGGTTTAGCGATCCTTGTGATCTTCCCTCCACCCATGGCCATAGGTTGGGAATCCATACATAAGGATGGCATCAATAGGTGCACTACCAGTATGCCTATCCAAGCATTGCAGTGTCCTTATTTTATGGTACCAATCATATTTATCATATATAGGCCATTACCTATCTTACATATCGTACATTCAGTCATGAACTTGCTTCCTTGTCTTATCGTACCTTATCGTGTTCTTTTCATGCCTTATCCTTATCATCTTCTTGTCTTTTCATTCATTACATTGCATAAATAGACATAATATTACATGCGGAAGCAGTCTTACAGTTCTTTTGTATACATAGTTCTCATAAATTAATTACATGGGTGCATGGAACATGGGCTACCAAAGAATAAGCCATACATCAAAGCATGCACTTATTACAGAAAAAGATGATCACTTTGTTTGGAAAAAGAGAGTTATGATAGCAAAAAGAGTATGTGGGGGCAGTCAACTTCTACTTTAACTAAGAAATCATGCTTGTATAGTGTTTCATGGATGCGAACATGGTGCTGTCAAAGTCTTAACAGTGGGCGTTTGACATATTCTTGAATTTTGTTTAACACGTGGAGCTCATGAGTGCTTAACTTGACTTTTAGCATGTCTATTGTGAGAAAAATGTGATTTGGTGGCTTTTTAGGGCTGAAAAAGAGGAATTTTGACGCTTAGGTCAGTTTTGGGCCTGCTGACATCAGCCCCTTGTCGTGGTTTGATGAAAACATGGCATGTTTACAAGGCTTTTTGGTGAGAGCTCAGTTATGGCTCCTGTAAATGCTATCAGGAAACTTTAGACAGGTATATGATGCGATGTAAACATGTGTAGTGGCATAAAATTCCTGGTTTTCAAAGAGGATTTTAAAGTCTCTTGAAGAGGGTTCTAACCTAAGTCTGTTGGCTACCTTGCGGAAATATGCAGAAATTATAATTTGATTCTTATTATAAAGACATAAACAGTTGGCTGCTTATGACTAAAACGGGTGCAGGAGTTTGGAGGCTTATCAAGAGTGGCAGCAATGGCAGAATTTATGCTGGCTGGAGTTGTATTTGGCTCAAGACTTGGAAAAGGGAAAGCCTTGTTTTTCGTTAGCTTGAACTGGTGGCACCAATCATATATATATTTTTTTGATAAATAAATAATTATATTGATCAAAGAATGGCAAAATGCCTGATTACAACTCTGATACCCCACCTAAGTGGGCACATTAGAGGCAAGAAAATCTCGAAGGGCTATGCCATTAAAATCTACAGCCATGGCCCAACTACAAAGAGTTCTAAAAATAAGAATTTAAGCTCCTCTACAGATCTTTCCTTGTCTTCGAAAGTCCGCTCGTTGCGCTCCCTCCACAAACTCCACAAGATGCAAATAGGGATCATCTTCCACATAGCTCTAATCGGTTGCCTGCCTCTTATGCTAGGCCAACTGGCCAACGCTGCCTCCACCGTTTTTGGCATTACCCAAACCAATGCCAAACGAACGAACACTCCGTTCCATAGAGTCCTTGCTACATCGCAATGTAACAGAAGATGATTTACCGATTCTCCCCCCCTTTACACATGCAACACCAGTTTGCGATAATGATCATTCTTTTCCTTAGATTATCAGTGGTAAGAATCTTACCCAAGGAGGCTGTCCAGACAAAGAATGAGGCTTTTGGAGGTGCCTTGTGACTCCAGATCTTTCTCCAAGGGAAATGAGAGTTGGACTCTGGGGTGAGAGCCTTATAGAAAGACTTGACCGAGAAAATTCCTTTTCTTGCTAGAATCCACCACATGACATCTTCTTGCTGGCTGTTTACTCTTATAGAATAAATAAAACTGTAAAAATCTGCAATGCTACTCATCTCCCAATCCTGAACTGCTCTACCGAAATTAATGATCCAAGTAATCCGTCCCCCCGACACCTCCATAGCATCCGCCATTGATAAATCCTTTACACTCGCCAATTGAAATAGTGAGGGGACAAGTCTTTTAAAGCCCTGCTATCACACCATACGTCGCTCCATAATTTAATCCTGGTTCCTGTACCCACCTGAAGCTTAACAAAGCGATTAAACACCTCCCAGCCTCTTCTAATGTGTTTCCACAATCCAACTCCATGAGCCCCACTAACTTCCCTAGCACACCACTCTCCCCATAAGCCTCCATATTTCTTTTCAATGACCAATTTCCATAGAACCGCAATCATATATTTTAGGGCTGAACTTCTGGAACAATTTCTATGCTCTAAGAAGAATGGGGCAGTGACCTAGTGGTGTGGTAGGGTTTGGATCTTAGGTCTTGTCTAGGGTTTAGGACTCTTAGATTGCAAGTTTCTTGTGTTTGATTAGAACTTGCAGCAGCTAAGAGATAATTCCTTGAGATAAGGGGGTGGCAGCTTGGGTTGTTAGGACTCCAACCAGTGGCTGCAGTTGTGTCTCTGTGCAGTAGATGTATTTTATGGGTTGTTTTAAACGGCTGGTGTGTGTTTTACCATGTCTAGGTTCTTGTGGCAAATTAATAAGGAGTGGTAGATCTGTGTGGTTTAGATATTCTTGGCACTTCTTTGATTCCTTACAGAATTAGGATTCCTTGTTTGGTTAGGAGTCTCAGTAGTTGCCATGCAGGGTTCTCCCAGAAGGATTTGGAGTCCTATTAGAGGATCTTATTGGTAGGTCAGCAGAGGTTTCTACATTTCTTGACTTTGAATTGGACTAGGATTCTAGTAGTATGCGTGTCTTGGCCAGGTGTAACTCCTAGGGTTCTTGGGCTTAAAATCAGGCTTTTGCAACATCTCAAGTCCAATACGTATGCTGGCAGCCAATATACAATATTGTGCCAAAAGTTAACCTATAACACTCAATCAGTCATGCAAGAATTATGGGCCGGTGGGCCTGAACTCCAAAATCCAGCCCTAACCCTAAGATATAGGGCTCGAGTGTGACACTAGATGACAGTCTAGCGACCATGAATTATATTGTTTTATATACTGCCTGGATATTGCCCTGCCAAGTTTCTGATACCCACTGACAAAGTTTTATTTTCTTCTACTACCTTGCATATCTACCATGTTGGGTGTATTCTCCACATAGTACTTGTGCACACACACATAGGTATTTAGGTATACATTTGTAATTGCATTAAAACATGCCTGTAACATTTTAATGGATGCACAATTAACTTTGCTGGTTGTCTCTGACTTGGGGTACTTAAGATGTACGCCTTATATATATATATATTTATATATTCTTGATTCTTTTCCCTGCTATGGCAGTCTCTGCTGTTGAGCAGCTTCAAATTATGGCTTCAAAACGACAATATAAGGAGGCAGCTGCACAGCTGGAGGTACCTCATCTGTTAATGGATCATGTGTAGTCATTTAGTAATTTTTTATGTGGGTTAAGGGTTTTTTGCTTTTATAGTTCTATTTTTTTCCCTTGTGTACTCTAGCTTGGTAATTCTACTCTTTAATGGCAGATATATTTTGCCACATTTGAATGCTACCACTTTAGGCTGAAAGGTATATGCTCTGCCCGTTCCATCAAAAAGAAGAGGCACATTGTGTCTTGGAACTGACAACCGTCTTTTGACTAACTTGCGGTACAGAAATATTCTTATCAAAAGTGTACTCTACCACTAAGCTAATAGCACATTGTTCGGGCCTCCCTTTAGTGCCCACTAGCTAAAAGAAAAAGAAACTAAATTCCTCTCTCTCTTTCACGTCACCATGTTCCAATGTTACGACGTGGGCATGAAGAGGGGGATTCTATCAAGTTCTTTTGACCTAGGAAAATAAGATCATGAGCTTAGTCTTACTTCATTGTTGAGAAATGAAGAAGACTCATAAGTTTATCCTTGGTGCAGCTTGTTTCTTTTTGGATGTGAAACTACCCAACAAGGGTTGGCTCTCTTTAGAAGCAGGTGATCCTGCACTTTCCAGTATGGCTACCTTATTACAACTTCACTCGCAGTCCCAAGCTCTACGTTTAGCATCTCCTTCCTTGCCATTATCGATTTGTTACAATCTGTAACTAACTTTATGATGCAGGGAAGATGGCTCTTTTTCTGATCGTACACTGGATATATGCATTTCATCATTGTACTAGAAATAATTGAATTGTTTTAACACTGGTTTAAGTTTGTATTTGGTATAATGCAAATTCTAGTCATAGATTCTTTCCTTAGCACTCCTCAAGTTGGCCATTTATGTGTGTGTCATATACGCCTAGCTTGGAACACATAAAATGTAGCTAATTACAATTTAGAGGCTTTGCATTTGTCTATGCTCGATGGTAACTAATTTTAGAACCAAGACTTTCATTTGATGGTTTGCGAAGTTTAAGATGATTTTCTGTTTCCAAGTGTTTAGTGATCAAGGAGAGACTAACGAGAAGCATGGGGGTTTCAAAACAGTTACTAGTTGATGCTAAAGCTTTTACATTAACGGTGGAGGCCAACTCCATTCATATAACTGAGAGAAGTTCATGAAGGAGATGGTTCTTGGGATGTACATGTTGAACTTGTTCACTAAAATGCTGGAGGATTATTTGACGGGCATTAACAGGGAATTCTATGCTACTTCAAGGGATGGTGGTAGAAGTTTCATTGCACAAAGATGCACTAATGCCCATGGGCGATTCATGGCCCTAGTCGAGTATGGAGGTGGTGGCAGGCGAAATTTTATCTTCATAGCTGAAAAAATGGAGGGTAAGGGATGGAAGAAATCAGTCGTTGCTTTGAGAGAATTAGAGGCAACTTGGAGGTTGGAGGTAACGTGGGTCATTACCAAGGGAGGTTGGGTTTTGGCTGAAAGGAGGAAATTACTGGAGGAATGAGGTCGATGGTTGAGGTAAGCCAAGGGAATAAACATTCATATTAGGAAGTGCTGCAACAGTTGATGGTCTCTTTGTCATCCCGACCTTAGAATAGGGGAGAAGGTAAAGCGGAATTGGTGGGTATGGGAGGAACCACCATTGGTCATAGCAATGGTCATGGTCTTGGGACAGCTCAATGTACGGCAGGTCCCTTAGTTGCTCAATCGAACTACAACTTTTTGATGAAAAAGAAGTAGAAAGGAGTTTATCAGAAGATGATAGGGCAAGAAAATTGACTGTTGAGGCTGAACTGGAAAAAGTTACTGCTATGGAGGAGATTATGTGGAGACAAAAATCACGGGCCCTTTGGCTGAAGGAAGGGGATAGGAACACAAAGTTTTTTCATAGGGTTGCAAATTCTCATCGAAGAAATAATGTTATAGAGGTCCTCCAGGCGGATGGCAGAGTCTTACTGGGTAGAGACGTCATCAAGGAGCATATTGTCCAGTATTATGAGAAGCTTTTGACAGAGCAATACCCTTGGAGGCCCAAGGTTGACGGGCTGGCTTTCAATACCATTGACCACTCAAGTGCGGCTTGGTTGGAGAGGCCTTTTGATGAAAGCGAGGTTCTTGGAGTGCTAAAAGGTATGAATAAAGATAAAGCTCCAGGACCTGATGGTTTTTCTATGGCTTTCTTTTATGCTTGTTGGGACGTTGTCAAGGAGGATCTTATGAAGGTCTTTATTGAATTTCATTCTTTCACGAAATTCGAGAAAAGCCTCAATGCCTCATTCATCGCTCTCATTCCCAAGAGGGTAGGGTCGGTGGAAGTGAATGATTTCCGTCCCATAAGTCTAATAAGTGGGGTCTACAAAATCATTTCCAAGGTTTTAGCGAAGCGGTTGAGTGAAGTCTTGGGGAAGATCGTCTTGAAGTCCCAAAACGCTTTTGTAAAAGGAAGGCAAATTCTTGACTCAGCCCTTATCGCAAATGAGTGCCTAGAGAGTAGAATCCGATCCGGCATTCCAGGTATCCTATGTAAACTAGACATGGAAAAGGCTTTTGATCATGTGCATTGGGATTTTTTGTTGTACATTCTTGGTAGGTACGGCTTTGGGGCACGATGGTGTCAGTGGATAAAGCACTGTATCACAACAGCCAGATTCTCTGTTTTGGTCAATGGCACACCTGAAGGCTTCTTCAACAGTTCTCGGGGTTTGAGACAAGGGGATTCTCTCTCCCCGCTTTTATTTATTCTGGTCATGGATGTGCTAAGTGGAATGCTGGGAAGGGCGGTGGAAAGGGGTTTTCTCTCTGGTTTCACGGTGGGTGGTTCCACACATGGCAGCTTGACAGTTTCCCACCTCCTTTTCGCTGACGACACTTTGATTTTCTGTGACCCAGATCAGGAACAGTTCCGCTCTTTACGTGCACTTCTCCTATGTTTTGAAGCTGTATCAGGCCTTAAGGTGAACTTATCCAAGTCGGAAGTAGTCCCCGTGGGCTCGGTCAACAACTTAGGTACGGTGGCAACCATCATGGGCTGCAAGGTTTCATCCTTGCCTATGAAGTATCTTGGACTCCCTTTGGGGGCCCCTCATAAATCTAAGACAGTGTGGGAAGGGATTATTGAGAAGATTGAAGGAAAACTGGCAGGGTGGAAGAGAATCTACTTGTCAAAGGGGGGAAGAATCACACTTATAAAAAGTACGTTATCTAACCTTCCAACGTACTTTCTCTCTTTATTCCCTGTGCCAGCAAGAGTGGCGAATAGGCTGGAGAGGATTTTTCGGGACTTCTTATGGGGAGGTTTGGACGACACAAAGAAATTCCATTTGATCAAATGGAATAAAGTATGTACTCCTCTGTCTTGTGGTGGTTTGGGCATAAGGAGTTTGAGAACCTTTAATAAGGCTCTCCTAGGTAAGTGGTTATGGCGGTATCATCTTGAGGGAGACGCTCTATGGAAGAACATTTTAGAATGCAAATATGGAAGTGTGTGGGGTGGCTGGTGCACAAAGGAAGTAAGGGGAGCTTATGGTGTGGGAGTATGGAAACATATTCGGAACGGATGGGACAACTTCCGTAGTCTTTGCAGGTTTGTGGTGGGAAGGGGCACAAAGATTAGATTTTGGCATGATATTTGGTGTGGTGATGTCGCTCTAAAAAACGTTTTCCCTCCCATCTACAGGATAGCGTTAGATCAGAATTCCTCAGTGGCTGACAATATGTGCCATACCGCTGCTTCCGTACATTGGTCTGTGAGATTCTCTAGAGCAGCACAGGATTGGGAGTTAGGCGCCATCACTGATTTCTACAGCGCTCTACATGACTTGAAGATAGGGTCTGGAGGGGAAGACAGACTATTATGGACGTGCACAGGGAATAAGAAATTTTCAGTCCGTTCGCACTATAAGGCCTTATTAAATCACACGCCAAATGCCTTCCCCTGGAAGAACATTTGGAGAAGCAAGGTTCCCCTCAAGGTTGCTTTCTTCGGGTGGGTGGCATCTCATGGTAAAATACTAACGGTGGACAAGCTAAGGAAACGTGGACTGTTCATAATGGATTGGTGTTTCATGTGCAAACACAATGGTGAATCAGTGGACCACCTCCTCCTTCATTGCGACGCAGTTAAAGTTTTGTGGGATGAGATCCTCTCAAGGTTGGGCATTGCTTGGGTCATGCCACGAAGGGTGATCGATTTACTGTCTTGTTGGCAAAGACTAAGGGGGAATCGACAGATTGCAGCTGTATGGAAGATGGTACCTTTATGCTTAATGTGGTGCACGTGGACAGAAAGAAATGGCCGCTGTTTTGAGAATAAGGAACGCTCTCCGGATGCTTTTCGAGCTTTTTTCTTTCACACCCTTCTCCTTTGGGCATCTACTATAGTTTTGACTGGAACGAGTCTACTATCCGTAGCTCTTAGATTGTAATTAGGCTCTTGCTTGTATACTCCCTGTGTATTAGGGCTTTGCCTATTTACGTGGATCAATAAAATTTATTTACTTATCAAAAAAACATCCCTTATCAGATGGGCCGCTTTCGTGGGCCTTAAGCATGGGTTGGGATAAAAAAACAGAAAAAGAAAGAATAAAATAGGGCTCAGTGTTGAGATAGGCTGACTTATGTGGCGGGCCAGAGGAGGCTGCGAGAGTATAGCAGGCCCTTCTACTGTTGGGAGCTGAGCAATCATGCCAGAAACTATTCTGACCCCTTTTTTAGGAGATTTCTTGCTTTGATGAAAAGGAGACTGTCGGGGTTCTTTTGGATGAGGAGAAGACAAGGAAGAATGCTGTTGCGGCTGATTTGGAAAAACTTACACTCATGGAAGAGGTTTGTTGCAGACAAAAGTCTCGGGCCCTTTGATTGAAGGAAGGGGACAAGTGCAAAATATTTTTTCATAGTGGCTAGTTCTCTTAAAAGATTTAATGCCATTGAGGTGCTGCATTCGGAAGGTAATGTTGTTTTGGACAGATCTAAAATTAAGGAACATATTGTACAGTTTTTTGAGAAACTCCTTACGGAGCAATACCCTTGGAGACCTAAGGTTGATGGGTTGGCTTTTGACTCGATCAACCAGTTGTGTGCTGATTGGTTGGAGAGGATGTTTGAAGAGGATGAGGTGCTTAATGTGTTAAGAGGCATGGACAGCGATAAAGCGCCAAGACCAGATGGATTTTCAATGGTTTTTTTCAGATTTTGTTGGGACATTATTAAGGAGGATGTTATGAAGGTTTTTGTTGAATATCACTCATATATAAAATTTGAGAAAAGCCTTAATGCAACTTTCGCAGCTATTATTCCGAAGAAGGCAGAGTTTGTGGAGGTGAAAGGTTTTTGTCCCATCAATCTTATGAGTGGAGCGTACAAGATCATCTCCAAGGTTCTTGCCAATCATATGAGCATGGTTATGGAGAAAGATTATTTTGAAGCCACAAAATGCTTTTGTTAAGTGGAGAAAAATACTTGATTCGGTTCTCATTGCAAACAAATGTTTGGATAATAGAATTAGATGCAGTGTTCCTGGTATTCTCTGCAAACTAGATATGGGGGATGCCTTTGATCATGTTAATTGGGACTTTTGGGTTTATATTCTCAGCAGATATGGTTTTGGAGACAGGTGGTGCAATTGGATGAAGCACTGCATCACTATTGCTAGATTCTTGGTGCTGGTTAATGGTACCCATGAGGTTTTCTTTAATAGCTCCCGTGGTTTGAGACAAGGAGATCCTTTATCTCCCTTTCCCTTTGTTTTAGATATGGATGTATTGAGCAGAATGTTGGAGGCAGCAGCAGATGGGTCTTTTTTGACTGGTTTTTCATTGGGTGGTTCTTCATTTGGGAGCGTCAATATATCTCATCTTCTCTTTGTTGATGATACATTAATTCTTTGTGAGGCAGATCCTAATCTGATTTGGTCATTGAGAGCTCTTTTGCTTTGCTTTGAAGCTATTTCTGGCCTTAAGGTAAATTTGTCTAAATCTGAAATGGTACCAATTGGCTTGGTACATCACTTTGGAGACTTGGCTGAAATCTTGGGTTGTAAGGTGTCGTCTTGGGTTGGTACATCAATTTAGGGCAATCGTCAAATAGCAGCTGTTTGGAAGATGGTGTCATTATGTCTTATGTGGTAATATGGAATGAGAGGAGTGGACGTTGTTTTGAAAATAGAGAGCGCTCACTGGGAGGGGGGGGGGGGGATTAGAGATTTATTTTTCCGTTCTTTGTTACTTTGGGCTAAGGCTATTGTATTGGAGGGGGCTAAGTTTAATGATTTTTATGCTGCTTTTTTTAGCTCATAGGCTGTAATTAGCTATTTCTCTCTTGTATACTACATGTGTACTTGGGTTTTGCCTAATTATGAGGATCAATAAAAATTCTCACTTATTAAAACAAAAAAATTCCAGCCAGTGTGGCGATCTGAATTAAGAAACTATATCGTGAGTTCCTTTGGAGTGGGCTGGTGTATGAATTCTAACCATCTGGTTAAGTGGGATAAGGAATGCTCTCCAATCTCTATCGGTGGGCTGGGAAGTAGAAACCATGGGGTAATCAATCGGGCTCTTATTGGGAAATGGTTGTGGCGGTATAACATGGAAGGGGAAGCTTAATGGATGTTGGTGACTGACTTCAAGTATGGGGGTTTGTGAAAGAGGAGGGGGAGGAGAAAAAAGGGGAGGGGGGGGGGGGGGGGGGGGGTTGGGGGTTGGAGCACTAGGGAGGTACAAGGGGTTTATGAAGTGGGAGTCTGGAAGCACATTAGACGAGGTTAGAAGATTTTTGCTTGACACACTAGAATTGTGATGGGATACAGATCTAGAATAAAATTCTGTTATGACTTATGGTGTGGAGATAGAGCCCTTAAGGACATATTCCCTACAGTTTTCAGGATTGCACATGAAAAAGAAGCGTCAATGGCTGACCTCATGGAGATGTCTGGTGGCTTAGTCCAACGGAATATGAGCTTTATTAGGGCGGCCCATGATTGTGAAGTTGGCAGCTTGTCGAATTTTTTCAGGCTCTTGCACTCCATGAGATCGAGTACTCAAAGAATTGATAGTTTGTGGTGGGTACTCGCTAGTAAAGGTGCATTTTCTGTTCATTCCTTTAAGTCCCTCACACATCCGCAGAACAACCACTTTCCATAGAGAAGGATTTGGAGAAATAAGGCGCCTCCAAAGGCAGTATTTTTTGTACAGCTTCTTTGGGTAAGATTTTGACGATAGATAATTTACAGAAACTCATTATGATTATACTGAACTGGTGTTGTATGTGTAGAAACAGTGGAGAGACTGTGGATCGTCTTCTACTGCATTGTGAGGTTGCTATGGCGTTATGGGATGATGTCTTCAGAAGGTTAGAGCTAGCTTGGGCTATGCCTGCTACTGTGGTCGAGCTTCTGGCCAGTTGGACGAACCTAGGCAGTTTTCCAAAAATCACAGCTGTGTGGAAAATGGTTTCTATTTGTATTCTATGGTGCCTATGGAAGGAATGAAATGATTTTACTTTTGAAGATAAGGAGCGCTCATTGGAGGAGATTAGATTACTCTTAGTTAGAACTTTATTCCTATGGGCTAAAAGCTGTAGATTTCAATAGCCTAAACTTTGATAATTTTCTTGTTTCCAATTCCTTCTCTTAATTAGGTGTTAGCTCATGTATACCCTGTGTGCTTGGCTATGCCTATTCTCATTAATACAATCATTTACTTATCAAAAAAAAAAAAATTCTAGTCATAGAGCTAGATGTTTTTTGGGGTTTAATTTAATGGTTCCAGTTGTTGGTTGTGGCATCTGGCAAAAGTGATCTAGTTGAAAGACTATGATTTTGTTTGTCATAATGATTACATTCTTTTTCCATTTGTGCAATACATTAGTATTATCCATATGAAGTTGCATTCTTTTTAAAAATTTTGTTGATGATGTATTCCAGGCTGTGAACCAATTATGTAGTCACTTTGAAGCCTATAGGGATGTTCCAAAGATCACGGAACTCAGGGAGAAGTTCAAAAATATCAGAAAAATTCTCAAGTCGCATGTGTTTTCGGATTTCTCTGGGTAAGTTTTTGCCATATTTAAAAACCACTCTACATACCACTAAAGTGCTAATTTTCTGAGTTATTTCTTCCTCGTCATTTGGCTATGTTTCTAAGATTTGTGAAAAAGGGACAGCAATTTAAGGTTTTGTTTTGTTTCTCTCTTTTTTTTTTTTGGGTTCTTCAAATGCCTCTCGATTTTTATATAATCTTTATGGCTTTATCTACTCAACAAACTATTGATGCAGGACTTTGTGTATACCCGGGGTAACGGCTGGAGTTTTACCCGTTAAACCCTACTGACCCAGCTCTACGACCCATCTGGGTGGTTGGTTACCCCGTTACACTGCCCTAACAGAATTATTTCCAAAGCTTCTTCTTTTAACTGTTGTTTAGAACCGCTTGGGGTTGGCTCAAGTGCTGAGGACCTTGATATTGGGGATATGCTCCCCTGGTCTAAGGTTCAAGTCTTAGGTGCGAACAATTTCAAGGGGCCACATCCCATCAATGAAAAGCTGATGATTTACGTGATCGGTGTGATGTGGGCATGTTACATGAGTCTGGGGTTTAAGTGGGTAAAAGAAATGTTGCGTTTGCATGGTCTCCTTAAGTTCATTTCATTGTTTTAGACATGTCTAGCGAACTTAGACATAGACTGGTATAATTTGTTGGGCATTGCCGAAATTGATATTCCATAACAGTTGTCAATGCAAGAAAGCATTGCTAGTTCATTTTCAAGTCCATGGACATCTACCACAGTTGGGATTAGCTTAGTTGTAAAGATCACCTCGTGAGGTTTGGAGGTTAAGAGATCATGGGTTCACTTACATTGGTGACGATGCTTAGGAGATGAGGATCATTCTGTATAGTGCCTTGGTGACAATGCAATGCACAAACGCATACCTTATTGAAGTAAAGCGCACATTTCCTGTTTGTATCTCAGCTTAGGTACTGGCAAAGAAACAGAAGAAACTAATCTACTGCAGCAGTTATCTGATGCTTGCTTAGTTGTTGATGCTTTGGAGCCATCTGTGAGGGAAGAGTTAGTAAACAATTTTTGCAGCCGGGAGCTTACTTCGTATGAACAAATTTTTGATGGAGCCGGTATGTGGAACTTCCTACTTTTCTTATGATTTTGCAAAAGAAAAAAAATGAAATAAATTAAAAGATCAGTTCAGATGACATTGAATTTGAACCTGCCTTTTGTACTATCATTAGAACTGGCCAAATTGGACAAAACGGAAAGGAGATATGCATGGATCAAGCGTCGAATGAGAACAAATGAGGAAATATGGAAGATCTTTCCTCCTTCATGGCATGTTCCTTATCGTCTCTGTATCCAGTTCTGTAAGAAAACAAGGTATGCTATCTAGCTGTCTTTTGACATTGGCATGAAAACAAAATGCTTCGTGTGCTATAAGTATTTACTTATGAGGGTTTTACTGGTAATGCAGTGTGCATCTTTCTGCATCTCATTGTTCCTTTTAATTGTTGAACTTTTTGCTTTATGTATAACTAGGACCCTGTTTTAATAACCAGTTTAATATCCAGTGTGCATCTTTCTGGATGGCAAGTACCCCTTTTTCTTCCATGTTACATTTCCTTTTTAATCTTGAAAAAATAAAGAAAGGCTGAAGATTGGACAGGGCACGATTGGATGCTTAAGGTATCTCAAATTTTTTTGAATAGTAGCGAAATGGTTTGAATGAAGATGTTTTATTGGGTTTTGGGAAAGGAGAGAAAAAGTTGAATAAAAATATTTTTTAAATTAAGTATTGTATTGGAGTTTATGAAAGTGAATAGATAAAGTTAAAAAGTTGTTTGAATATACTTTGTTAATGTTTTTTTGTTTTGAAGTTTGTAAAGGTTGTATTGATTTTTGTGTTTGAGTAATCAATAGGTAATGATCAGATGAAAAGTTTAAAAATTTGAAATAGAGAAGTATTTTGTATTTGAGTAACATTTGAGAATGATGTTATGAGAAATTTTGAGAATTTTGGGATGTTTGGTGTTACTCAAACATGCCCTCGTCTACTTTCATGCTGTTAATATATTAACCACTTCAAAGTTTTTCATGGGTTGCCGTATAAGAATTCTATTCCAGGTTAATTTTGTGCAATGCCTTAGATTGTGAGGTATGGTTTTGTGTTTCCAGGAAACAACTCGAGGAGATCCTTGATAATCTGAAAGAAAAACCTGATGTTGGGACGTTATTGTTGGTGAGCCATGTTTTTAGCCAAGTTTTGATAGACATTTGATGACCTATTTGGTTTGGATTTTGTGTTTATTTATTTATTGAGTAATAAGTTATTCCATCTAACCGTGGGTTTATTGACTATTTTTTTAAAATTTTTTTAATCTTCTTTTATCCTTAGACACCAAATACTATGTTGTGCCAAAAAGAAAACAGGCTTAATCAATTCTCTAGGTTTAATCCTCTTTAAAATCCAACTTAAAGATCTCTCTGCTTCTTCACTATCAACTGGAAGACATCAACAAAACTTCTTTAATTCAATTCAAATCGATGAATGCATTCAAATTTATAGACGTGGCATTGTAACTAACTTGGTACAGGTCACTCTAATGTGTATAAGGAAGTTCTTTATTGCCAAGCACTACCTTATTTCCCTTGAAGCAGTGCTACTTGAGGCATGTCTTGGTTTATAGGTTTTTGATGCAATATTCCCCCGGATCTCTCTTCCACCGATTAACAATACAACAGTGTGTGGGGATTACATGCGGAGGATTTGAGGATCAATTCACAGCACCACTCACTGCAGTAGAGGCGGGTCACGTACTTGGAACAAAATCAAGATCTAAAAAGAGTAGAGAGTTAAAGCGTCTTACTTAGGCAATCAACTATGGCGCTAAGGGGGCTAGTCCAAGTCGAGGGAGGATTAGAGGGAAGATAGAACCAATTGTGTATTTCTAGTAGGCTCCTTTGGAGTTTACAAGTATTGAGGAGTGTGTTGGGGAATTTACAGCGGCTAAGTGTATGGGCAAAACCTGGTTTGGTGGGATAGGCATTGGTGCACTAGTGGTGGTTTGGTGAGAGCTCAGAGTAGGCGCGTTGTAATGCGCCAATGGAAGGCCCAAGCCACATGGCTTATACTCCAAAATGAATAGTCAATGATACAATTGGAACCCTATTGAAACATTATAAAAAGCAAGAACTTCTCATTCCTAAGCACTGTGGGATCCCATACACCACCTACCCTTAGCATTTATCATAATGGGGTATCACACGCGTCTTTGTGCTTGGGCTTTGTTAGGATCCTTTTTCTAGATGGGCTTAATGTTCTTTTTTTCCTTGCACCACAACTAGGTGTTTCCTCTTGATACATCCGGTGTGCTTAGCTATGCCTATTAGTATTAATAAATTTTTACTTATAAAAAAAAGGTTTTTGATGTAATATTTATTAACTGGTTGGCAATACATATTTCAAGTTTTCTTCAAATATTATACTGTTGTTGTTCATATCAATACATACCCCTTTGGGATATTAATTTTCATGTTGGGCTGGATTTTTCTCTCCGTACAAGTGCGATTTTCATTCGTATGAGTGCGATTTCTCTTTCGTTTGAGGATGGTAGAACATAGTTAGCACTTTGTTGATGTTAAGATGGTTCATCCTAAGGAGATTGTGATCGAAACGAAACTATTTACACTTGTAAAGGAAGGTAACTTGATACGGATTATTGAGAGAGGTTGGAAGTTTAGAAATGAGCTATTGCTGGGACATGACACTACCCGATGGCTAGGGAGAGCTTTAGACGACTGTCTGAAAGGAGATAGGAAGGACTTTTACACATCAACGAGGGATGGATACCGTTGTTTCATTGCTCAGAGGTGTTCAAACAGGAGGGGCAGCTACATGGTGGTGGCTGAATATGGGGAAGGAGGCAGAAGAAATTTCATTTTAATACCAGAAGATGAGGGGGGTAGGGATGGAGAAGATTAAGGGAGGTGATGGGGGAGCTCTCTCAGGAGGGCAGAAAAACAGAAGGGCCTTATGGAGGACACCAGCGACGGTCGGAGACGGTAGCACGCAACCATGACCAGCGATCGTACAGGGAGGTGCTCGCGACGACAAGAGAACAACGTGAATCAAGACCTGGAGTTGGGGGGGGGCGGTGCTTTGCCTAAGGGACACAAAGGAGGGGTGCATCGAGCCCATTGTACTGTTCAGATAGGGGAGGTTGGTAGGGAAGTTGTTGGGAGGGAGGATGAGGATGTTCGCAGTTTGATGAGGGAGATGCAGGTGCAACTATGGAAGTTGCGGGGAGAAGTTTCTTAAATTCTAAAATGTGTTGGAAAAAGACAAAACGGGGCGTTTTGAGGTCCCTAACGCTCAAAAGCTGGGTCGTTCAGAAGTTTATGGGCAAAGGGCTAGGCCAAGAAAAGCCCACTCGAAAGCAAGTGAAGTGGAACCCAAACGTTCTGTTGTGGGTTGGAAGGAACAAAACGGGCCTCAACCCATGGGGACAAAAGTAGCCTGGAAGGAATGGAAATAGTGTCCAGCTCGGCAAGAAAAAAACCTAGAGCTTATCGGGGCAGGGGATAGAGTTGCCATGCAGTCGGGTTCTTCGTCGGGAAGCCAACAGATAGGGGAGGACTTGCTGGCCGGTGAACAGAATGCGCCGGTGAAGGAGGTGGTTGTCAGAGGTGGGACAACACGTTACGGAGCAGATATCTTGCATGCTTGGTACTCAGCTAGTCTCGGTGTAGTGTCTAGTAGGTTCAACCCTAGTTTCACTGTCGGGGGGAGAGCAGAACAGACCGATGGGTGGAGGGGAAGTGGTTTTTGCTTAGGTGAAACCCACATTGAACACAGATGATGTTTCTTTGTTGGAAGGTAGTGAAAAGATGGAGGCAGATGACTCAGATAGTGACGATTTGTTCTTATCAGATGAGGAAAATGCCCAGAGAATGATCAAGGTGATTAATGAACCACTTGGGGAAGGTGGTCTTGTGCAAAGGGATTACTCAGATCAATTTGAAGTGGGTGAGCCTGTACCTCTGAATTTCATGTTTCTAGAGCCCTGTGTTTCAGACTGGGTGTTCAACATGGTGAAGGACATCTAGCATTTGGTGGGACTAAGATGCGAGGGTTATGAGGAACAGTTTATGGCACTACTTATTGTTATTGAGCAGGCTACCAACAACATAGGAAAACAACTTCAAAAAAGCAACGAGAGTTGAGAAGGCTAGATTGGTCTATGAACTCGGAGGGAAGCTCCGGAAGGGACAAATCTAAAGGGAAGGCGCTGGCCTTTTCTAAATGAAGCAAAAAATTGTATCTTGGAATGTCTGTGGGCTGAATGAGGTCAGCGTCTCCAAATAAGACACTTGTTGTGTGAGTGGAAGGCGGATATAGTTTGCTTGCAAGAGACAAAGCTGAAACTTATTAATAGGAAAATGGTGAGAAGTATTTGGAGCTGTTTGTATGTAGATTGGGTATATTTGGCAGCTCAGGGGGCTTCAGGTGGTATTCTGGTAATGTGGGATAGGTTGGTGGTGGAGAAAATGGAGGATTTTATAGGAGTGTACTCGATGGCTTACTCCTTTAGAAGCGTGGCAGATGATTTTATGTGGGCTTTCGCGGGTGTATATGGCCCCAATGTAGACCATGAGAGAAGATTGTTGTGGGATGAACTGGCAGGCTTACATAGTTGGTGGGATCTACCTTGGTGCATTGGTGGAGATTTTAACATTACAAGATTTCCAACTGAGTGCTTTGGAAATAGGAGAACAAGCTGTGTCAGAATTTTCAAAGTGCATTTTTTATTTGAATCTAGTGGATTTACCATTAGCAGGGGGGGTTTGTACGTGGTCTAATAACCAAACGTGGTCGCGGATAGATAGATTCTTAATTTCTCTGGAGTGGGAATGCCATTTTTTGGATGTGAGGCAAAAGAGATTTGACTTGTTTGTGTTTGGACCATTGGCCAATTATGTTGGATTGTGGAGGGCTGCAAAGGCGGCGTAGGCATTTCAAATTTGAAAACATGTGGTTAAAAGTGGAAGGATTCGAGGATAGAGTCAGGAAATTGTGGGCCTCCTATCAGATATAGGGAACTCCTAGTTTTATCTTTGCAAGCAAATTGAAGGCTTTAAAGACAGATTTAAAGCTTTGGAATATGCAGTCTTTTGGTCACATAGGGGAACGAAAGAAAAGCAAAGGTAATGGAGATTCAGGGGTTAGAAAGGACTCAAGAAGCCGGGACCTTAACTCAGGAAGAGATAGCCCTAAAAATCGTGCTGGAAGCAGATCTAGAAAGAATTGCTCTTTTAGAAGAGACTTCATGGCGTCAAAAGTCAAGAGCAGTATGGTTGAAGGAAGGAGATTGAAGCACTAAATTCTTCCATAGAGTAGCTAACTCACACAGGAGATTCACTAACATATAAAGATGTTGAAAATTGAGGGTGTGGAGTGTAGGGAAGAGCAAGCGATAAACAATCATGTGGTAGACTTTTTTGAGCAATTACTTTCTGATCAGGTGAGTTGGAGGCCTAAACTTGAAGGGCTGAGTTTTGATTTCATTGAGCCTAGTGATGTATGCCGAATGGAGAGGCCTTTTGAGGAAATGGAGGTTTATGATGTTGTGACGAAAATGGCTAAAGACAAGGCCCCGGGTCCTGATGGTTTTTCAATGGGTTTTTTCCAAACTTGTTGGATTGTCATAAAAGATGATCTTATGAAGGTGTTCCAGAAATTCTACTCAGCGGGGAAGTTTGAAAAAAGTCTTACTTTCCTTGCACTAATACCGAAGAAGGTGGGGGTTGACGAGATCAAGGAGTTTTGGCCTATTAGCTTAGTTAATGGGGTATACAAGATTATTTCCAAGGACGAACTGCTTGAGTGAGGTAGTGGGAAAGATAATTTCAAAACCACAAAATGCATTTGTAAAGGATAGACATATTCTAGATGTGGTTCTTATTGCAAATGAATGCATAGATAGTCGTCTGAAAACTGGCGATGCGGGGATTATTTGCAAGTTAGACATGGAGAAGGCATATGACCATGTTAACTGGGACTTTCTTCTTGATCTTATGGGGAAATGTGGTTTTGGGGAGAGATGGTGCTCATGGATTCGATGGTGCATAACAACGGTGAAATTTTTCGTTTTGATAAATGGAAGCCCTACTGGTTTTTTCTGTAGCACACGAGGCTTAAGGCAAGGAGATTCGCTGTCCCTATTACTTTTTGTTATTGTGATGGAGGCATTGAGCAGAATTTCCGCGGCACTGGTTGAGAATGGTTTGGTGACTGGTTTTGCAATAGGTTCCCCTGATAGGGGACTTGTTAACATTTCTCATTTGTTATTTGCAGATGATACCTATTTCTCATTTGTTATTTCTCATTCCTCCTTTGTTTCGAAGCAACATCGGGTTTGAAAGTAAACTTGGAAAAATCAGAGATGGTGCCTATTGGAGGTGTTTGGCGCATCAGACACTTGGCGAGTATTCTAGGGTGTGAGATTGCATCACTATCGATGACTTAACTTGGTCTTCCACTGGGAGCTGCCTCAAGAGCGGCTCCAATTTGGGATTCAGTGATAGAGAAAGTGGAGCGACGTCTAGCAGGATGGAAGAGAATGTACCTGTCAAAAGGTGGTAGGATTACCCTGATTAAGAGTACTCTTTCTAATCTACCTACTTAGTTTTTGTCCTTATTTCCTATACCAGCAAAGGTGGCACTTCGTCTGGAGAAACTTCAAAGGGACTTATGGGGAGGAATTCATGTTTCACCTTGTTAGGTGGGAGAAGGCTTGGGCATTAGAAATATGAGATCTTTTAATCAGGCGCTACTTGGAAAATGGTTGTGGAGGTATCACAAGGAACCTGAAGCCTTGTGGAAGATGGTGATTGAGAGCAAATATGGGGGTCTTTGGGGGGATTGGTGCACAAAAGAAGTGAGAGAGGCATATGGTGTGGGGTTGTGGAAAAATATAAGACGTGGTTGGGAGGTCTTCTCTCGCCACACTAGGCTTTGTCTAGGAGAGGGAAACCGAATTAAATTTTAGCATGACACATGGTGTGATAACATAGCTCTAAAGGATTCCTTTCCTTCACTGTTCTGGTTTGCAAGTGACATCGATGTATCAGTGGCGGAAGTATTGGTGAGATCGGGGGAGCAAATCCAGTGGAATATCAATTTTACTAGGGCTGCACAAGATTGGGAGATGGGCAACTTTGAAGCTTTTTTCAGACTTTTGTATACCTGTAGGTAAAGGTAATTTCTCGGTTTGCTCTTTTTGTAAGTCCTTAACTCAAGGTTCACATATCCAGTTTCCTTGGAAAAAGCTGTGGAGACATAAGGCGCTACCAAAAGCGGCGTTTTTTGTGTGGACTGCATCACTGGGTAAGATCCTCACAACAGATAATTTGAGGAAACGTAGTGTGATTATCGCAGATTGGTGTTGCATGCGTAGGAAGGGGATGAATCTGTGAACCATCTATTATTACATTGCGAAATAGCAAGAGGGTTGTGGAATGAAGTTCTTGGTAGAGTTGATTTGGCTTGGGTTATGCCTGAGACTGTGGTAGTGGTTTTGGCCAGTTGGACAGAGTTGAGAGGTATCCAACAGATTAAAGCATTGTGGTGGATGATTTCTATATGCATCATGTGGTGTTTGTGACAAGAGCGTAATGACCGGATGTTCGAGGACAAAGAGAGATCAATGGAGGAATTGAAAGCTTACTTTATTAGAACTCTTTGTATTTGGGCCATTGCGGTGGACTTTAATAGCGTATATTTTCATGATTTTCTTGTATTTGTTAAAAAATCTCAAACATTTCAAACACAGTGCTGTGAAAATTGAATTGAGAGCTTAGAACGAGGAGTTTGGCAATGTGGGGAGACAAAAAGGCTCCGTCTTTGCAAACTGTGAATTCACTTAAGAGGGGGAGGGTGTTAGGTGATGAAGAGAAACTGTGGAAGGTTTTCACTAGAAATGAGGTGGAAGACTTGCCTTTATGAAAGAGATTTGTTGGAGACAAAAAACCAAGGGCCTTGCAGTTGAGGGAAAGAGATGCATAAATTTTTTCCTCCAGGTGGCCAACTCGCACCGGTGAAGCAAGTTTCTATACTTATTGAATGTGAGTCACACCAGAAATATCCATCCACCATGAGATTAGTGATCACATAGTACAGTTTTATAAGAGACTATTAAGAAGAGTTCAGTGGGAGACCCAAGTTGGATGGCTTGGTGTTCGAGGTGTTGGGAGCAGAAGAGGAAAATTGGCTAGAAAAACCTATTGAGAAAAGTGAAGTACAGGATGTCGTAAAAGCAATAAATGGAGATAAATCCCCAGGACCTGTTGGAGGGAACAAATGAGCCCTCTTTGTTTGATGTGGTGCATATGGAGGGAAAAAAATGACTGAAGTTTTGAAGATAGAAAAAAAATTGTGGAAGATCTTCTAGGCTTTCTTTTTCAATTTACTTTACATTGGATGACAGCCCGCCCATGCCACTTAGCGTTGACTTCAAGATTTTCTTAATTTATTTTCTTTCTCTACTCAGGCGTATTTGTTTTAGATACCCTGTTTTGCTCCAATGATGCTGTATCTGTTTTTGGTCATTAATAAAACTTATTTATTAAGAAAAGGGGGACATAATATATTTACTTGGAGAAAATAAGGTTCCATTTTTCGTAACTACCCTCTTTAATTTGGACCCAATTAAAGCAAATAGAAAAGAGGCTATGACTTTTCTAATAAAGTAAACAGTAAGTTAGGAAAAGTAGTGAAGTTGTGGCCATTGACTTTGTGGCACAGAGGTAGTAGCTTTCTTGCAGAACACCCTACATGTCTTCTTTCCAATTATTTATTATATTGAAATTATACCCAAATCACTTACCAAAAAATTATACACAAATTAGATTTTGTTTCTACTCTCTGCATCTGCCTAGATTCTTTTTAATGCACCACTTCGGTGGGGTCTCAGAAACCAAGGTTCTACATCACTTTGTTTAACATGATTGCTATAACAGTGAATATTAGATGAAATATTCATTATATACTTGGTATGTTGTGTCCTGCCTCATGACCAATATATTTATGTATGCCTGTTTTTTCTTCTTCCATTAATGTATCACTTGCTTGGAGGCTTTTTTAGGCGCTACAACGAACTCTGGAATTCGAGGATGAATTGGCTGAGAAATTTGGGGGAGGCACTCGAAGCAGGGAGAATGGTAGCGAGATTGAGGAAATTGGTGAAAATACTAGTCAAAGTGTTTCAGATATTCGAAAGAAGTACGAGAGGAAGCTTGCTGCTCATCAAGGAAGTGGGACTGAAGTATGCATATAAATTATTTGCCATTGTTTGGTAAAATTTGTGTAAGATTTTGTCACCCACTGTTCCATTTGTTCTCTTTGACAGGAAAAGGATGAAAATAAAGATTTGTCTGCACCTGGAGCTGGGGTATATCATCTGTTTATGGTTGTTCTTTCATATAATTTATTGATGGTATAAACAATTCTATATAGCTGCGAAATATGTAAAATCTCCAAATGTACATGCCACAGTAGGCAGGAATGCCTCTATATTGGATACTCACCTCTTTGGTATGTCTGCCTTGTCAACTGGATATTATTGGGCATTTTTACAGAAAAAATTTTATTCGATTACTGATAGAATTTCTCATCAAACCACTTTTATTCCAAGTTATGCATGATATTTAGTCGTTTTAGTCCTCCAGTTACAAAGCTGAGGTAATTTCATCAGTTAAATGCTTCGATGTATGATGCTGAAATTTGTAGTTGTTGGCATTTGTCATGAAAAGGGCTTTTATCCGTGTTAATGCTTTTGAACAATAGAGATTGTGCAAGCGAGATCTAGGTTGGGTCTTTTACATGAAATTTGCTATTATAACCCTGCTGTTCTTTTTTGGGATATCTTTGTAGGCCTTCTTATAAGCGACTTTGGTTGAGATGATCGGTGGCAGATCTAGAAATTTATCTTTGGGGGTGAATTATTATTAAAATGTTAAAAATGTTTATATATATTTTCATAATGTATATTGTAATCTATAAAATACATAATATTATAATATAACTTGGATTATTAATAACATATGATCTATCATAATTCCAAGATAGATACGAGTTTTCCTTCTTTAACAATAAATAAATGTATAAATGTATCATTAACTAGAAGGAAAAATGTTTGAAGGAATGTAAAAATGCAAAGTCATGCATAAGAAAGATAAATTCTAAAATAATAAGAAAAAGGAGACCTAAAGAATAATACAAAATGATTACATGCTATGAGTTTTTTTAATATAGAAATTTTTACTTTTAGATTCTAGAGCCAAAACTTGAAGTTTTTAAGAAAAATTCAAATTTTATTAAGATTTAGAGCTATATTATGAATTCATTAATTTTATTTTAAACTTTTGTGCAAAATAATAAGATTATTATAATTTTTTGAATAGTTGATTTTTTTTTTTTTTAAACTTTTAAAGGTGAACAATAATTTTTTTTATAAATTTTTAATGGGGAATTGGAACTCCCCCCCCCCCCCCCCCCCCCAAAAAAAAAAAAAAAAAAAGGTTAAAAACAATCCATAATTCAAGACGATAGTTTGTCTTCCTTCTGGCTTTTACTTGTAGAAATTAACATAGCTTCTGAGAATTATCTGCACTATTTGATTTGGCAGTTCAATTTCCGTGGAATCATTTCATCTAGCTTTGAAATTCACTTAACGGTTTACATAGAATTGGAAGAGAAGACATTGATGGAGAATCTAGAGAAACTTATTCAGGTAGTTGACCGGGTTATTTTTTTACTACATTGTTTGTACTTTTGTAATTCTTTTTGTGCATTTTTTTAGGAGGAAACATGGGATATCGAGGAAGGAAGTCAGAATAATGTTTTAGCTAGTAGCATGCAGGTAAGAAAGGAGACATTTTTCTGTTATTATGACAATTATGGAATCTGCCCGGGATTTGGATCATCTATAAAATGTTTTTCCCTTGATAACTCTGTTGTCTGCTGAAAGCTTGACAAGCTATAATTACTCTCTTTTTTTTAACAGTAAGAAATTCATTGAACGTAGAAAAAATATTGTTCCGATCATACTTATAAAAAAAAAAAAATTATCTTATTCTGATCTTACGAGTTAAAGTTCCATCTCATTGGCTGAGCCAAGGTTTGTTCTTTGATTACTGGCATGGCGGGTTGGGGATTCATAACTTTGAGGTATTCAAGAAGGCTCTCCTAGGGAAGTGGTTGCTGTGCTATAGTTATGAGAGGGAAGCCTTATGGAAGGTTGTGATAGATTAGAAGTATGGAGGTGCTAGGGTGTACTTGGGCTATGCCTGTTTCAGTATTAATAAAAATATCTTTCTACTTATAAAAAAATTATGGAGGTGCTAAGGGTGGTGTTTTAATGAGGTCCGAGGGACATATAAAGTGGGGTCATGGAAGAATATCCAGAGGTTGGGGAGCTTTTCTAGCCATACCAGATTGGTGGTGGGTGATGTCTTTGGGATTAGTTTTTGATGCGATATATATCCCTTAAGGACGCTTATCCTACAGTTTCAAGTTTCACAGGAGCATGAGGCCTCAGTGGCTGAATTAAGGGAAATGTCTTTTGGCTCACAACAGTAGAATGTCAGCTTTATTAGGGAGGCTCGTGACTGGGAAGTTCGTGTTTTCACAAAATTTTCAATCTGTTGCACTCATTTGGGGTAGGCGATGAAGAGTTGGACAAGATAATTTGGGTTACTTCTAGCAAGGAAAATTCTCTGTATGCTCCTTCTATGGCACTCACACTACTCAGGGCAGCAATCACTTCCCTTTGAAGAGTCTCTAGAGAAGGAAGGTGCCCCTTAAGGTCACATGTTTTGCCTGGACGGCTTCCTCGGAAGATTCTGCCACAGACAATCTAAGGACAATTATTGTTATTGACTGGTGTTATATATGCAAAAATAGCGGTGAAGCAGTGGATTACTGACTCCATGTTGAGATTGCCAGGGCCTTGTGGGGTGATTTTTTCAGTAGAGTCAAGTTAGCATGGGTCATGCTTGGAAAGGTGGTAGATCTTCTAGCTAGTTGGAGAGGTCTTAAGGGTATCACCCGTATTGCAGCAGTGTGGAAGATGGCACCCATTTCCCCTTCTGTGGAGCATTTAGAGGGAAAGAAATGACTGGAACTTTTAGGATCGGGAGCATTCTCTTGAAGATCTTAAAAGTTTCTTCTTTAAGACTTTATTTATGGGCTATAGCTACAGATTTTAATGTTATTAGTTTCCATGATTTCCTTGTATCAATCTATAGTTCTTAATTAGGTGCATTCTTTGTAATACAGATGATCTCCATACTTTGCTTGTAACTCTCACTAGTTCTTAGTTGTAACCTGGCATGATCTTTGTATACCTCTAGTGTACTCAGGCTATGCCTTTTTTCATTAATAAAACTTACTTTTACCTATCCAAAAAAAAAAAATTAGGTGCATTCTTTGTAAAAGTCTACTTGGGCTATGCCTATCTTTGTATTAATAAAATTTCTTTTACTTAAAAATGAAAAAGTAGCAGGTCTATAACAAAACTTGAAAAGCATGCCATCCAAATCTGATTTGAGCAGTGTTCTAGGCTAGGCAGCCTTCATTGTAATTTTCATAGGACTTTCTGTTTTTAATCAATGCTGTAAGAGCTAGGTGAAAAATCTTGGTATACTGTCTGGTACTTAACTTGTTCTTTTGATTTGTTTATTTGCTTAATAAACAAAGAGTAAATGCCGGCATTTCTGGTGGTAATTATCTGTAGTTCAATTACTGCAATTAAAGGGCTTCATGGTCGACATGTTAATGGATGGGAAGATTCATTGAATTTTGGATTGTTAAAATAAGCAATTTAAAGCTCCTGGGTTGGTCCTTGTATTTCTTCAAGAGAATATGTAGACTTGATTGCTAAGATTACATAATTAGATTACATAATTCCTTTTGTTTGGCCTACATCCATACAAGACTGTTCTGTTTGTAATTTCCTTTTTCTTGCATTTTTTTAGTCTACCTTGATTATGTTTTGTAGTTGTTTCTTATAATCAAGAGGAGCTTAAAGAGATGCAGCGCTCTAACAAAGAATCAGACGTTATTTAATTTATTCAAGGTGCATTCTTGAAATCCATTTTCTTATTTCCTTTTCTGTTATGTACTCTATCGCAATGAGGTTAATGATGTGCATTTTTATATTGAATTCTTCTCTGTGAATTGATTATTCTGTTTTTGCCACGTATGACAAGGAATAGAGTGAGGGGTGAGAAAAGGGTGCATGTGTAGGGTGCATTACGGGGTTTCTATAGGAAATAATGTTGAGCCCCTTTCCCCTGTAGGTGTTCCAAAGAATTCTCAAAGCATATGCAACAAAACTTTTTGCAAGACTGCCTAGGGGTGGAACGGGGATAGTTGCAGCAGCCACGGGTATGGATGGACAAATAAAGGTATCAGCTGACCATTTTTATTTTCATGATTGCTTTGAGCATTGTTTCTTCTGTACGAGATACTAATTTTGGCTTTGTTGCCTTGTTAATATTTTGAGCAGACTTCTGACAGGGATGAAAGGGTGATTTGTTATATTGTGAATTCAGCTGAATATTGTCATAAAACGGTTCGTTTCTAAATTCATGGTATATGGTGTTGGTTGTTGACTTTCAGCTTGATCTATGCATGTTGGAAGACAGGATGAAAGAGTCTATATTGCAGCATTCAGATACATGACACATTTAAATTATGGAAAAAACCAAAGGGCCGAGATGGGGTTTCATGTTGATCTCTGCTTTCAAATTCTTCATTTATCAAGGAGCTTAATTAGCTATTTGGTTACTCATCCTATTATTTCTATTTTTGAAAAGTTATATGTTTTAAATTTTAGTTAAGAGTAATCCTATTATAGATTCCTAGGGTGTGCAAGCCGCACCACCTTTGAAAAAAGTGGGGTCTACCATGAAAAAGTTTTTTTTTTTCATGTGGGTCCCATAGTTCCCCTACTTTTTTCAAAGGGAGTGTGTGGGGCTTGCTTAGTCTAGGAATGTATAAATCATTTTGCTTTAGTTAAAGCCTTGCCAGATTAATGAAGTGCAACAAAAACCGTTTTCTGTGCTAATACTAATTAGATGTTATTGATATCTATTTCAGTTTACCTAAAGGTTAATGATATCTCTTGTCCATACAACATAAAATGGTTGTAATTACAAGTTTGTAAACCCACGCAACAATCCTTCTTGAGTACATATGTGTATGATATATCCTCCAAAGATTAGTAACCACATGGACTGGATAGGGTGGTACTTAATTGTATATGTTTCCATATATTACTGTCATAGTTTTTAGCTCAAAATGAATACTGATTTGCAGTCTTAAAAACTTGGGATTTTTTTGACAGTCTGGTGAATTGGCAGAAAGTGTATCAAAAATTATCGAGACTCAATTAGCGGAGGGAGTGGATATGTCAGAAGTGCAGGTATTGACTACCGCTTTAATAATGCCATGGTTAGTTTTCTCTTCATTTCTAGGGGAGTAATGATATTATGCAGGATGAGTTTTCGGCAGTGATCACAAAAGCTTTAGTAACCCTAGTGCATGGCCTTGAAAGTAAATTTGATGCTGAAATGGCTGCCATGACACGCGTCCCATGGGGTACCCTTGAAAGTGTTGGTGACCAATCAGAGTGAGTACATATATTTGAAATTTTTAACCACAAGTTCTAGTGGCTGACACAACTTTCCACAGTTGATCACATGTACTTTCTTGCAGGTATGTTAATGGCATAAATATGATCCTTACTAGTAGCATTCCTGTACTTGGAAGCCTTCTTTCACCTGTTTACTTCCAGTTCTTCTTGGACAAGGTGATTCTAAAGAGGATGATGTTATCTTAGGTTTTGCTTCTCAACAAAGATCTTGGTCTGAGGTTCAAGAATCTTGCATATGGGTTTGTTATTTATTTGGATTCGTTTTCTACTACTGATCCCTTATGTTTACTAATATAAAAGAGGCTTTTGCATATTTGATTGGCTAACGCTAGACTATTCTATGCTCAATTAAATATTCGTGTGGTTATTGTTCTTTCAAAGATCATGCCTCCGTACTTGCCCCCCAAAAAAATTATCCCTCCATAGGATTTGGGCATCCTTATCAGTGCAAAATCTAGTTAACTTCTAAATTTTTTAAGTAGTTAGTGACATACTAAGATTCTTTCAAAGAATCTTGCTTTCAATTTTTATTCAGCTAAATATCCTAATTTCTTTCTCATTCTATGCAGCTCGCATCTTCTCTTGGTCCTCGCTTTTATGCAAACATTTTCAAATGCAAGCACATATCAGAAACTGGAGCCCAACAAGTATTGACTTTTTTCATTGTTTATTTTTATTCCTTTCTAGATTAACTTTTTTGGCATCAAGAAAGGACTTGTTTGAATTAGTGTAAAGGTTTATATCCTTTGGCTTGTGGGATACTTAGTAAGGATCCTTTTTAGTCTTGAAAACTATGGCACTTTTTATGTCATGCCAAGGGTGTATAGTGTTTACAAGTCACGTATGTGCACATTAAAATGACTCAATATTTAATATAAATGCCTTGCATCTAATGTTCTCAGGCTTAGACCTAATTCAAGAGAAGATGCAACACCTACGGTAAAAGAAAATCCCTGGAAAATTATGTATATAACCATGCACATTGATGAACAGTGTAGAAATACAAGTCACTCTATAGTCAATGTTTGTCAAATTTGTAGATGTGTATCCTTGCCATTTATAAATGTGATTACTCTAGACCATCCTTCTAATTGTTTTTTCCTTGAATGTAATCTTTCTGGTTGATTCGCCATAAATAAATTGTTTGATGCTTTGGCAGATGCTATTGGACACTCAAGCAGTAAAGACAATTCTTCTAGACATTCCTTCACTTGGCCGACAAGTGAGTTACAGATTTAAAAAAGATACATGTTATCTTTAAATGATGCCTCTTTCCTTAGAACTGTAATGGGTGGCTTGTAGTTTGATGAGAAAGCTTATGTTTATTACAATCGACCTTCTCTTTTCTTCTTTTCCGAAATAAACATTATATCTGTATATGTTTTCTTTTGTTGAGTGAGAAGTGTTTAGTCGATTTCAGACACAAAAACTCTTATCGCATTTATTACCTTGATTGATATTCCAATTTAAGTTTGCTTTGATTATATCCATTACAACAGACTTTTGTGGACAACATATGGTATTCCAAATGTTATTAATTGAAAACAATAAGCATAGAATAAAGAAATCACAACAGTGGTGGTTGCCACCCATCAGGCCACCACGGGCAGCCCAGATCAGACCGCCAATGGCGTCAGACACCACCGGCAGCGCGATCTGGGCTGCCTGGGTCTATATTGAGCCGCCCTTGATGGCTGGGCTGGCCACCACGGGGTAGCTGCTGCTTTTGTTATAATTTTTTGTTAAAAATATTATTTAGAAAATAATTTTTTCAATTTTTGGTATTTTTTAAAATTTTAGTAAGAAGATTTTTATGTTTATATGTTTGGGAGGAAGATGACAAAAGCAGCATGTGCACTCGTGTATGGGCAGGAACTAAATGGTACAGAAATATTTGTAAGATGCTATTCAGTAGGAAACTTGGCCTCTGATTAAGTGGCTTTGTGATCAAGCATGTGTTGCTGACTGGAGACGGAGAAAGTTTGATATTTTTCACGTGATTAGGATTTAGAATTTACAGTTTCTGAATGTAATGATAATAAGTGGACAAGAAAAAGGCATCACCTGCCATCTGTTGGGGCTTGTAGTGGTCTCTGATTGCATAAAACAAACCTCTTTCACATATCCTTTTCATCCTTTCTGAAACAGACAACTGGTGCAGCTAGCTATTCAAAATTTGTGAGCCGTGAAATGAGCAAAGCTGAAGCACTTTTGAAGGTTTATGATTATATTTTGTCTACATTTTGCTAAGTTTGGTTTTATTTTCTTGTCATGATTATACGAAAAAAATCTTACTCAAGTTTACATGTATTTATTATTCAGGTTATTCTGTCCCCATTTGATTCGGTGGCGGATACATATCGAGCATTGCTACCAGAAGGCACACCAATGGAGTTTCAGCGAATTTTGGAGCTTAAGGTTTTGGTCTATTCTTGCTGTTTGATATAGGGTTTAGTCATACTGTAGTTACTGCATGATCGATTTAATGTCAAGCTCAAAAACATTGGATGGATATGGATAAAGACTATGAGATGTGACTCAATAAATCTACCAATCGACTGGTGAAATTGTTGAGGTTTCTGAAGCATTGAGTCTAAGATAAATGAAAGTCGTTATGCAAACCTGTTTTCAAGACTTGAAATTGTGTGCCCCATTATCTGCTAATGATGCTGGATAGGCACCTTGGATACGATGTCTGATAAATTTTCGTATGTTGGTCTTCTTTTTAGCCCTTACTAACCACAAGACATCTAGCATCGCCACTTCAGAAAAGGGGTGCCTTTGAAACGTTCATTATAGCTGCCCAACAGAATTGTGTCGTGGGTTTGTCCATTATTCCTACATGTCTTCTGAAGAATTGAGCAAGTTAATCATGAATAATGAATCTTGGCATCTTATGAATTACATGAAAGAACATATGCTTTCACTGTTAAGTGCATAGTTTGACTTCTTGATTATATTTCGACTCAGGCATGACATGACACTAACAGGCTACTTCCTACTATTTCAACAAAGGTTCCTTGGGAAGAGACATTAGAATTTGGTGTTCAAAAATCATGTTTAATCTTGACTGCATGTTCTTGTTGTTGGTGGGGGTTCCTAGTTTCCTAGCGTCTTAAGGGGCGCAATAAACTAGACCTCCTATGATGCTTCAATTATTGCTTGTACATGGTTACAGAATGACTAAATGAAAAATATAGGAGGGGCTGTAAAACGTTCAACTGTTACCAAAACATTATTTATTGCTCAAGTTATTTTCCTCCTAAGCCGATCACTGTATCAGTGTATCTCCCAGATGGGAAAATGTTTGCCTAATCCAATCTTTCATGGATTTGATTTATATCTTGTATTTGTTCTTTCTTTTATGAAAAAAATATATATCATTTTTATTGTTCGGAACGCTACAAGAGATAAATTATTGCAGTTGGTGCATGGATCTACCAAACAGATTTTCATATGCTAGATGGCAATTTCGTTGCTAACGTTGTAGTACATGTTTTATGCATTCCCTTGGTTCATTAAGTAATTTTTCAAGATGCTTGCTTTAATCTTTAGTCGCTCTTCTTATTTGATTTTATCTTTATTTTTTTATCTGGATCATTAGAAGTTTAGAGGTAGCTTTGTCGGATCAGGGTGTTCCATCAGATGGATAGTAGATGTATTAGTTAATAGTAGCTAATATGCATTTGACGTGATGGGTGGAGTTATATTAAACTGTTAAACCTTGAGGATGGCAATCTGTAGTTACGATCAATGTCTATTGGCCAAAAGTATTTTGAACTTTCCAGAAGTGTTAGGAGATGGAATTAAAGGTGTTTTTATTGTTGGCTAATACTGTGCTTTCCATGTGCAGGGTCTAAAAAAAGCTGATCAGCAAAGTGTACTAGATGACTTCAACAAACATGGGCCAGGGATCACACAACCCTCTATCATGCCATCAGTAGTCCCAGCGGCAGCTCCTGTGATACCCAGTCCGGCTTCAATCGGACTAGTGGCTTCCAGAGAGGATGTGTTAACCAGAGCAGCTGCACTTGGAAGAGGTGCTGCTACAACAGGGTTCAAGAGGTTCCTTGCTTTAACAGAAGCTGCAAAAGATCGCAAAGATGGGCCCTTTAGAAAGCTCTTTAATCCATGACCGCATTTGAATCCCAATTTTACATGTAGTTTTGGTACTGGTGTCATTGGGTAAAAAATACACCCTGCAGTCCCTGCGCGCGGGGGTGGTGGGTGGGGAGGGATTAGTTTCTCAATGGTTCATGTGAGGGGTTAAACAGAAATGATATGGACACGAGCCCGCGTACACGGATCGCTAATTTGAACAGTTTTTTACCGTTTGCATTAACTATAAAAGCTACTGTTCATGTGAGGGGTTCGTGTAAAGACTGTCCCTAATTTTGAGTTACAATAGACAGATGAAACTAAGAGACAGATCATAAAGATGGGAAATTATTTTAGAAAATAAACTTAGCATGATAACAATATAATGATAATAATTACAACAACAATAACAATAATAAATGGGGCAGCAGTTGCTGCCATCTAGGAAGCAAATTCCACAATATGCATAGTGGAATCCTCCCAGCCCTATAAACCCATACAATCCCATTTTACACACTAACGCTCTCACTATTTCTTCTCTCTCTTCTAGGCCGACCATCCCCTCCCCACATTTTCCCTGCACTTTCTTCAATGAGTTGTTCTATATACAGTCCTCTTAAGAGGATTGTATTGCAGTCATAGTCTAAAATTACTAAATTGTCCTAATTTTTAAATTTGAATAGACTAAATTATCCTCTTTCTTCTATAACCTAAATCTCCCAAACACTTCAAATGTTCAGTTTCCATCTGGCCTCTGCCGTGCGTGCCCCCCAGCCCCCCCAACCACAACGATTGAGTAAGTGCATTTCAAGAATAACGCCATCAGCCTTTAACTTCGGGAGGAAATAGTTTGCATTTCAGGAACAGTAGCAGATTGAAGTCCTTGTTCCTAGCTTTCACTTTCCTCAGCTGGTAAAATCAGAAAATTTTTACAAACAATTAAATATCTAACCACAAACAAGTAAATATTCAAAATATTGGTCTCTTTTGAAGGGATTTCCAGAACTAAACACATGAAATTTCTTGGGACATTTCAAGAACCAAAACACGTTAAAGAAGGAAAGCCCTCACCAAAACCATTTTGGGAGCGGCGACAGCGATGGTGATGCGAGGATGTGCTCGATGATGGCGATGGCGGCAATGGCAAGGGGCGGCTTTGGGTATGGTTTCAGATGGACAGGGGCGAAGTCCTCTTTGAATTCTGGACAAGGGACGAGGTCTTTAGGCTAAGTCTTATTTCTGTAAAAGGAAACGCAGCGTTTGGAACAAATAAAACGCTGCGTTTCATTTGTTTGCAATGCAGTCCACTTAAGAGGACTGCAATAAGAATAATTCTTCTTCAATTTTCGCACCTCCCAAAAACAAGCTTTATATCTCAAATTACAAGCCTCTTAGCTCTAGAGCAACTAGTGGAAGCTTGGAGAGAAGCCCTTCTAACATTCCAACTATATTGCTATCAAGAGTAAAAACTTTGAAAACCTCATATCTCATCATTACAACTTTCTTAAATTCTCACAACTTAAAATAAAAAATTTAACTTTTTCAAATTTCAAAACAAAAATAATATTAAAAAATATATTCTAACAATATTTTATTTAATTTTTAAATTTTAATCTTAACTTATCTTATCTCATCTATGAAACAAAAAACGAAAAATTTTCGTATCTTTTTCTATTGTTGTCATAAAACTTTGTATTTATCAATATGTTATGGCTTAAATATATAAAAAGATAAAAATTGTAGCGCGATATATTTAATAATTTAAATTTCAATTTATTCAATGATATAGATATGTAGGTAAAAGTTTATGTAGAAAGCCGATCGAGTACTCTAGTTCGTCTAAATTTGTGTAAAAAGTTATGAGTGGTTTAATTGTTACGACTACAAGATTTTTATACATAATTTACCTAACCAATTAATTTAAATAATGTAACTCGTTAATAATAAAAATTGGAGAATATATATATATATATATAATTTCATTAATGACATTTATTTCATCTAACAAATAATAAATCAACTAAAAAATTCATGAACAACAAATTCAAATTCGTTTAAAAGATAATTTATGAATATATGAAAAAAAACCCAATAATAAACCAACTCAACTTAACTCGATTACAGCTCAAGCTATCTCTATAAAAGGACTTCCAGCAAAGCTACAACACTACAAAATTCTCATCGTTATATGAAAAATCCAAATAATATTCATTTAGGTTGGGTTTAGGTGTTGAGAAATGTTGAGGTATGTTATAAATAGTAGTGAAAAAGTATGTAAAAAATAATAATAAAATATTAAATAGTAGTAAAAATTAATGAATAGTAATAAAAAGTAAGTAAAAGGTAATAATAAAATAATAAATAATAGTAAAATATATTGAGAAGTATTAGGACAGGTCCAAGAATTGCAAGCTCACTAATTGAGAACTTGTACTTTTGTGAGAAGGAAAAAAAAATTTTTGATTTTTAGAGTGCGTGTACTACACGAAGTTGATAGCTCAAGCCAACGGTCAATAGGTTCGTTGCCCAAGAGCAGGGTCACCAACATGTGGAAACATGCAGTTTTCAACCAAAGATTAAGACCGAGCTAGCTCGACATTAAGGTTGCCGTGCACCATTTTAAGGGGCTAGAAAATGTAGACATTCCAATGAAAAATCTACCATGACTAATTAATGGGCATCATGTCCTTTGCATTGATTAGAGGGTCTAAAAATGCACTATTGGAGTAAGCAGTCTAATTCGATGAATTTGATAAAATGGATATGATAAAGTTAATGCCTCGTATATTATTCCTAGCGGTCACAACCCCTATTGGCATGTGAACAACAACTTTATCATTGTCTACTTAAAGACCACAGATGACAAGACGTCATGACCAGAACAATATTTTTTTTTTATAATTTAAATATTTTAAAAAGATTTCAAGAGAGTAGATAATATTAAGTTCACGGTATTAAATATTAGTACTCATAAATAATATGAATTTCAGGATTAAATACAGTGCGGTCCATATATATTATATCTATCTTGATTCAAATTATAGAAAATCCTCAAGTAATTATAAATCTACATTTCATTCGTCATATCACTTAATGAATGTAACCTCAATATTTATTAGGTTTTATATTAACATGATTTTAAAAAAATAATGGATAATTCTGCATTAACGTATTTAGAAAAATCAAATGATGGTGTAATATATAATAGCATTGTCGTCTCAATAGTAGTCTCAATAGTAATGCCATCTATATGGATTTTTCAAGTATTATGAATTTCAACTCACCGCTTAATGTTTGCTTTTTTTTCTCTCAATGATCTGTAGTTATAAATTATCTAATTTAGATAGAAAATTGAAGAGGTTCTCAGCCTTATTTTCCTTTATTACTGTTTTTAATTTATTTCCAAGCAAATCTATGCTAACTTCAATATGTCTATCTACGTGGATATGCTTCCACAAAATAATGTTATATTTCTTAAAAACAAATAGTACAAATTATGATCCGGCCGTTGTTTATGATAACTTTCTAGCAGCAGAAGAGAACAAAAATCATACCAATTCTCATCCCTTCGATGAAAGGCAATACTATCTAGGACTTATCTGGATATTTCTCTTATTTAAGATATTCAAATTCGGTCAAGAATTTAAAAATATCTCCCTTTTTTGTAGCTTTATGATCGATAGAATCGAAACAAGGCTCATATGACAACGGAGAGTCATGCATGGGTAATGCAATCGCCCAGAACTGACGTTATAAATTAAACAATTAATAATAATAATAATAATAATAATAACAAAATTACTTTTATTGCACAAGTCATTCAAGAATTATTTACGCAATTCATATAAGATGAGATAAGATATTATGTTTAGTTAAAAGTTAAATAAAATATTATTATAATTTTATTTTTATTTTAAAATTTGAAAAAATTTGAATTGTTTATTATATTTTGTATAAAAATTTAAAAAAATTATAATAATTATATGAAATGTGATAGTTTAATTTTGTGAAACCAAACTAGCCTTAAATATCAGCCTCACTCGTTCTTCGTTTGAGTACAACTGCAACACAAATATAGACGTTCCTCAATCAATCTTTAAAAAATATGATTTTGAAAATATATATAGAAAAACAATCTAAAAAAACATACACTTAAATTATAATAAATATTTATATACAAATAAAATATATAAAATTAATTTTATAAATTAAAATAATTTCATATAATTTATCAATTATAAAATTATTTTTATTATAAAATAAATCTAATAAACCACACAAAAATTATGTCAATTTTTAAAATTATTTTTATATAATCTTTTTTGTGATTATAACATTCATATTAAATTATAGACTTTTTTGAGTGCGTATACTACACGAAGTGGATAAATTCAAGCCGACGGCCAATATATTCTTTCCCCAATAGCGGACATGTGGAAACATGCAGTTTTCAACTAACAAGAGTCAAGATTGAGTTAAGTCGACTTTGTAAGGCTGCCGTGCACCATTTAAGGGGTTAGAAAATGTAGATATTCCACTCAAAATCATCCACAACTTTTAATTAATGGTCATGTCTTTTGCGTTGACCAGATGTCTACAAAAATCAAGGGGAGTAACTAGCAGTTATATTATAACAGTTATATTAAATTCAAGCCGAGCCAATAGATTCTTTTCCCAATAGCAGTCATGCATTCATGTGGAAACATGCAGTTTTCAACTAGCACTCGACTTTTTAAGGCTGCCGTGCACCATTTAAGGGGTTAGAAAATGTAGATATTCCACTCAAAATCATCCACAACTTTTAATTAATGGGCATGTCTTTTGCAACCTCCATTACATGTGATCAACAACCTTATCATGATATGTTTTAATTAAGTACGAGACACAAGGCATCGTGACCGGCCAGAGTAGGATTCCGTTTTATAATTTTATGACATGTTTTAAAATATTCAACTATTTTTTAAATTAAACATCTTTTATTATTTTAAAAAATAAAAAAATATAAATATTTAAAAAAATTATTATTTTAAAAATAAAAAAAAATTATAAATATTTAAAAAAACTTCATTAACCATTAAGTAAAAAAATATAAAAAACTAATACCATATTTGGACACCACCAAAATTCTTAAAACTTCTCAACATTTTTCATAATTTCATTATTTCTGAAATATCATTCAAATACAAAATATTTTTCCTTTGTTTTTATCAATCTTTTATGGCTTTTTTTAACTTAAAAAATGATGACATCTTAAATATATAAATAGAAATGCTAAAGCCACACACATGGGGATCCCGATAGTGGTTTTTTTTTTTTTTTTTAATGATGTTGTAATGTATTTTTTTAATGATGTTGTAATGTTTTAAAAAAATATTTAAAAGTATTAAAAAAGTACATGAAAAAAAAAGCAAAAAAAGAAATTGCACTGCCGGGACCCCAATCGATTGGGATCCCCATGTGGCTCTACTCATATATAAAAGAAAAAATCTATTCATCGTCTAAATTTTCATCATTCTCTCATTATCCCATGATGTGATATTAGATAATAGGTTTACAAGTGAAATATAATAAATAGTCTCAAATCATCTAATGCCACGTCATTAGCTTTATGCAGTCTTGATTTTAGACGCTTGGTTGTAGAGTACAAGCCTGATTGGAGTTTGGTAAGAAGTTTTCCACGATTGGTGGTCTTTCCACGTTAATTTTACCGCACAAGTCAATGATGGAAACAACGTGCAAACCACCCTCTCCCTCCCTCCCTCTTTGGCTGCAATCTCTTATAAAAATCAGTCTCACTTGTTAATCCTCAATTTGAGTGCCCAAACCGACATACACTTCACATGGCTGCCCCAACAAGTTTCCTGATGCTTTATTTTGTGTGCGAGCTTAGCATTGCCTTGGCAGCAACTCCCAACATTACCACAGATCAATCTGCTCTTCTTGCCTTGAAAGCTCATATTTCTTTTGATCCCCAAAATCATTTGACAAAAAACTGGTCCACTAATACTTCCGTTTGCAATTGGAAAGGTGTCGTCTGTGGTTCTAGGCATAACCGAGTCATGGTCTTAAACCTTTCTTTCATGGGCCTTGTAGGTACCATTCCTCCTCATATCGGAAACCTTTCATTTCTTGTGAGCCTAAGCATGGAAAACAATAGTTTTCATGGCTCAATCCCAATTGAGTTGTCTCATCTTACTCGGTTGAAATTCTTTGACTTTAGATACAATGAATTCAATGGAGCAATTCCATCACAGATGGGATCGCTAACTAAACTTAGAACATTGTATCTTAACAGAAACAATTTCATAGGTACTATTCCACCATCTTTGTCTAACATAACTACATTGCAAGCTATTAGTCTTGGATACAATCAGCTTTCAGGTACCATACCTTCCTCTATCTTCAAGATATCTTCCTTGCAAGAAATTTATCTTGGAGTGAACAAGCTTTCAGGACCAATGCCCTCCATTTTCTTCAACATAACTTCACTACAAATCATTGAACTCAGCTACAATATGCTATATGGTGGACTATCTACACATATGTTTGATCATCTTCCCAATCTACAGTATCTTTCTATTTCTAATAATCAATTGTCAGGTGAACTCCCGAAAATAGGGAATTTAACTATGCTTACAGAGCTATACCTTCATGACAACAACTTTGAAGGTATGTATAGTCGGCTATCAACCACCAATATATAGTTATCCTTTTTGTTCAAATACAAATAGTAGCAAATTCTATATTTATTGACTAATAAATTTACAGGAACACTACCCCTAGAAATAGGGGATTTAACTATGCTTACAGTGCTATACCTTGGTGACAACAACTTTGAAGGTATGTTTAGTCGGCTATCAACCTCCAATATATAGTTATCCTTTTTGTTCAAATACAAATAGTAGAAATTCTATATTTATTGACTAATAAATTTACAGGAAGACTACCCCCAGAAATAGGAAACTTAACCATGCTTACGGATTTATACCTTGCCAACAACAACTTTGAAGGTATTCTTAGTCTTATTTGAAACAATTTACATAGATAAGGCTATTGATCATTTAGTAGACATGTTTTCTGATCGTACTTTGAAGGTAAGCATATATAGTCTTATATGAGTCAATTACATCGATACCATTATTGATTTAGTATACATGTTCTATGATCATCTCTGATTGAACAATTAATTTCAATTTGAAGTACAAAATACTTTGTTCAAAATATATTAAAACTAAAAGATTTCAACAAGTCTAGTAACAAAATTGCAAGAGGACCCAGAAACATTCATAACTATTTGTGACACCTCCTTGGTATAATTTGAACTGGGAGGGGAGCCATAAATCAATGTGAAATGTGCCAGCTAGCCCCATGCATGATATTTGAGGTCATGGTTATTTTCTTACTGATAATGAGTATTCTAGGTTCATTATATCTTCTTTATCATCTTGAATAGAAAATACCAATGACTATTCATATTGTGACAGGTTTAATACCAAATCAAATTGGTAATCTGCAAAATCTAGAGGATTTCGAAATTGGAGTTAATAGTTTTTTTGGCACAATTCCATTTGGGATCTTCAATATCTCAACAACAAGATGGATTGGAATGTCGATAAATAACCTATCAGGTCATCTTCCATCAAATATGGGTCTCTTCCTTCCAAATCTTCAACGACTTATTCTTTGGGGAAATAAATTGAGCGGAACAATTCCAACCTCTATCTCTAATGCTTCATTCCTCACTCGCCTAGACTTATCTGTGAACTCATTCTCGGGCTTTATTCCAAAATCGCTTGGAAATTTAAGATTCATCCAGCGGATCAAACTACATTTGAATTATTTGACCGTTGAATCTCCAGAATTGAGTATTTTCTCCTATTTGTCGAGTTGTATAAATCTCGTTGGTTTATTTTTGAGCAAAAATAACTTGGATGGCTTCCTTCCCAAGTCCATTGGAAACCTCTCTCTTTCTCTTCAAATACTTGACCTAGATAACTGCGAACTTAAGGGTAGCATTCCAATAGAGGTCGGGAATTTAAGTGGTTTGACTACGTTGATCTTATCCAACAACGAATTGAGAGGACTTGTTCCAACCACAATAGGAAGCTTGCCCATGCTTCAAGGTTTGAGCCTTTATGGTAATAGACTAAAAGGAACCATACCACCAGAACTATGTTATCTAAGGAGCTTGTTTGAATTATCTTTAGTTGGTAATGATCTATCTGGACACATTCCTAGATGCATGGATAATATGACCTCACTAAGAGCTCTCTACTTAGGCTTCAATCAATTAACTTCTGTGATTCCATTGAGCTTGTGGAGGCTTACAAATCTCTTGGAGGTTGACTTCTCATCCAATTCTTTAAGTGGCCCTCTTTCATCTGAGATTGAGAAAATGAAGGTCTTGAGGATATTGAATTTGTCAAGAAATCAACTATCAGGTGATATCCCCAAAATAGTTGGTGGTCTTAAAGATTTGACTAATCTCTCCTTAGCAAGAAATCGACTAGAAGGCTCAATTCCTGTATCTTTTGGTGAATTGGTAAGTTTGGAGTTCTTGGATCTTTCCGATAACAATTTATCTGGAGAGATTCCCAAGTCCTTAGAAGGACTCCATTACCTCAGATATCTAAATCTCTCATTCAATAAACTACAAGGAGCAATTCCCACAAGTGGACCATTTCTAAACTTCTCAGCTGCATCATTTATGTCAAACAACGCACTTTGTGGTGCATCTCGATTGAAAGTTCCCCCATGTGAAGAAGCTGATCCTCGCAAAAAGAAGACAACATGGCCACATATTCTAAGGTATGTATTGCCAACAATTGGGTTTATAATGCTTGTAATGACCCTTGCATTTGCTTGGAAAAGATGGAAAAAGAGGAATCGAAAATCTCCTGCTCAATCAGACTTGTACCCTCTAGTTACATGGAGAAGAGTTTCTCAACAACAACTTGTACAAGCAACGAATGGATTCAGCTCTAATAATTTACTTGGTGAAGGGAGTTTTGGGTCAGTATACCAAGGAACACTTTCAGATGGGATGAATATTGCAATCAAAATTATGAACTTGCAAGTAAAAGGGGCATTCAAAAGTTTTGATGCAGAGTGTGAGGTGCTACGAAATATTCGTCACCGAAATCTTGTCAAAATCATCACCATTTGTAGCAATATTGACTTCAAAGCCCTTGTATTGGAATACATGCCTAATGGAAACTTAGAGAAATGGTTGCACTCTCAAGATCACTATCTAAATATCTTACAAAGGCTAAATATCATGATTGATATCGCATCAGCATTAGAATACCTTCATCATGGTTATTCAACAACAATTATTCATTGTGATATGAAACCTAGCAATGTCTTATTAGATGAAGAAATGGTTGCACATGTTGCCGATTTCGGCATGGCCAAACTCTTAGATGATAAGGACTCTATGTTGCAGACCATGACTCTTGCTACTTTCGGGTACATGGCACCAGGTAAATTTTCAAACTTTTCTATTTCAAATTTCATGTTCATCCTTCTACTCATTCACATGCAATTAAATATCTTTTATATATATATTTGAGTTTGATCTACAAGTAGTTTTTTTTTTCATATTTGTTTGTTCACTATTATAAAATAAGAAAGTATATATGATGAGATAGAATTTTATCCACAGAGTATGGACTAGATGGAGTTGTTTCTACAAGAGGCGATGTGTATAGTTATGGCATTCTACTAATGGAAACTTTCACAAGAAAGAAGCCTACGGATGGCATGTTTATTGGAGAAATGACCTTGAAACATTGGGTAGATGAATCACTGCTCACTTCAATACTCGATATTGTTGATGCCAATTTGTTGAGAAATGAACAAGAACATGCTGCCATGGAGGACTGCATATCTTCAGTTATGAGATTGGCTTTGGATTGTTGTGCAGAGTCACCTATACAAAGAATTGACATAAAAAATGTTTCAGTGACACTCAATAAGGTCAAATTAAAGTTTATACTAGATAGAAGAAGCTAAGTTTAGTGTCAAGTTTGCTTACAACTCCTCATGTTTTTGCCTCTTATGTTTGGGATTTAGGCGTTATGCTTCATTGTGTTTAGAAAAAATTACAATTTACACCTTAAACTATTAGTTCTTTTGCAATATTATCATGGAACTATCTAAGTTTTCATTTTGTTCCCAAACTACAACTTTTTCTGTCAATTAATGTTATGAATGTATCGTGTCATCTATTTCTCATATATATCTAGGTGCTAGAAAATTTATATCAGAATTGTAAGGTTGTTCCACAAACTTCTCCATCGTAGTTGTTCGCTTGAAAACGTCATCGTCAATGGTGGAACGTGTCACGTGGTAAAACCAGAATAGCACTCACATATTCCACCGCTTAAATGTCAAGATTAGAGAGCTAAACACATTTGAGAGAGAGATTCTATTTGTACCAATCATCTAAAGGGAGGGGGGCTATATATAGCCCCTCCATTTGCACTAGGCAGCCAAGTCTTAAAAATGGGACAAACCCAAAAATTCTAATTTTTCCTCTATCAATGGAGGTCTCTAATGGCCTTAAGCCTCAAATCTTCACTATACTAATGTTTGGCACTGGGGTTAGGTCTGAAACAGTCATTTATCCTTCCATAAAGCGAGTTTAAGCATAAACTAATCTCATACATACATGGCCGGCCTAAGTGATGGAGTTACATTTGTGCACAATAAAGTTACAGTAAACATAATTTCGGCTTCATTATCACCAACCTGAAACGCCGACCTCTCATTAATAAGCTTCATCAAGTTTCTAGCTAGCTAGTTTGTTGCAAACGACAAGCCAACTGACAAATGAACCTTTATATTACAATAATGTAAATTATGTTCCTAGCAATAGATGCGATATTTTGGATCAGACTAGATAAAAAGTCGTACTCATCTAAAATATAAATAAAGTCGACACTTAGGCCTATTTTGAACGCTTATAATATTTCAAAATATCTGTAAATAGTAGTAAAATTATTTATAAATAGTAATAAAATAGTTTGAGTTTTGAGAAGAAAGAGAAAAAAATTGAACAAGAATATTATTTGAATATAGTTTTTTAATATTATTATTGTTTTGAAATTTGAAAAAATAGTATTTCTTTTTGTATTTTGTTTAGAAGTTTGTGAAAATTGTAATGATTAGACAACGATTAGATGAAAAACTTAAAAATTTGAAATTGAAAAGTGTTTTGTATTTAAGTGGTGTTCGAAAGGAAACATATGAAAATATTTGAGAATACATGTGTTCCCAAACTAGCTCTTAGCATAGTCTTATAAAAGCATAGTTTACCAAAGACTGTATACACATTTATACAGTTTTTGGTAAACTAGTTTGGATCATTATTTTTGTTGCCGAGTTTTTTTATTATGAGAAATGCTTGATTTACAAAAAATCTTATAAAAAATATCAAAATTTATAAAATGAAATAGTTTATATAATACATTATATTATAAAATATTTTTTATTATAAAATAGATTTGATAACATATTACATTAAACTAGACAAATGAATTTCTTTATAGATCTAACGTACACTCCTGGTATTATTGCCTCCATCTTGTAGCAGTCTCAGTAGTCTAGTGTTGCTGTTATTTGGGTGTCAAGGTATTCTGAGAATATTTTATTATTATTTATTATTTTTTTATTATTTTTTACATAATCTTTATTACTATTCAGTATTCTATCATTATTTTTTTTATCATTTTTTCACTACCATTCACAAAATACCTCAAAATTCCTCAATACCCAAACGCAAATGCCTCTACTTTCTAACTTTTGTGGTCCTTTTCCTTTAATAAGAATAGAAGATGCTTTCTCCTTTCATTGGTACACCTATCTAGGCTTCAGGAATCTTGCATTGGGTTGTGGTCATTATTCGGCTCAATCCATCCTCACCTACAAATAAAAAGCATGACGATACCGAAGAATAATTATAGCTTTTATTAGTTTCATTTCTTTTCTATTTATTTGCGTCACATGAGTGTATCCCGACCTTTATATTCAAGGCGCAAGGTATGCGATTTGGCCTTTATATAATACAAAATTATTAAAACAAAATTGTGAGGAATTAAATTTTAAAAAAATAATAAATAATAGAAAAATTCTATCACGATTCACGTGGCTACGCTAACATGCCATAGGTGATAAATGGCAATCATATGATATGTATGCATTCTATTCCTATTAAGGCAAAAGCAAAAGTGATTCATTAAAATAACTTTGACCAACTTGAACATAAGTCTGAATCTTTCACGGTTGCATTCTTGACCAACTTAAACATATGTCTGAATCTACCCTAAGTACCCTTGCTACAATATATTTAGCTTTTCGTGACGGTTGGGAAATTATGACAGTCTCCAAACCGTCACTAAAAAGTATTTTCTGTGAAAGTTTTTGAAAACCGTCACTAAAGACAGATAAGATTTTTTTTTACGTTCGAAAGGAGATAAAAATTACGTTCGAAAGTTACATATGCATTCGAACATTGAGGCTATTAACGTGCGAACGTGAAATGGTTTGGCACCAACTTTCGAACGTTAGTAATTAATGTTTGAATGTTAGTTGTAACTTTAAGTCTAAAAATTGTAATATATATTTATATATACATAATTTGTAAAATATAATTGTATATTTATATATATTTGAAGTGCAGTGATTTAATATTATAGTTGGAAAATCTAATATTAAAGAAGATTGAGAATTGAAATTAAAAAATAATAGATATATTAAATAATATTTTTCCTCACATATATTAAAAGAAAAATACAAAATATGATAGAATTTTGTAAACAACACCTAGATGAACGTGTTGTCCACGAAATTCGTACTTCGTATCTCCTCAGTCAAGGATTCAACCTTGTCATTAAGGATATCTACGCGATGGGCTATCTCGGCCACAGACTTCTCTACAGCCATGATTTGTCGATCAGTATGTACAGTCAGCTGTGAGATCACCCATCCACCCAAGCTGCCATGCATCTCCCTCAGATGTACTCATCGGCTGCTTACTACTAGTCCCCACATTGGGCCCAAGCTGCGTTGGAGGAACTAGATCTGCTAAAGGGGGTGGCTAATGTCGAGGATGCCCCCTCGCCTGTTCAATGCTATGTCGATGCGTGGTCATGTTGAGGGGGTTCATCTACTCTGCCACCCGCTCACCCGGCTAGACTGGCACGCTCCAATCAAGTAATAGCTAGTTGATGATGACATCATATGGGAGGTTATCCGTGAAGACGATGCTCGCCTCGTAATGGATCCTCTCAAAGATGCGCAGTGGCAAATTGAGGGGATCTCCACGTGCCATTTGGATAAAAAACTATGCCCGAGTCCTACTAAATGTGGTCTTACGTGCCATAGGATCCACGTTTGTTGCAACAATAAGTTGCAACATGCGGAAGAAAGGTAGCAGATGTATTTGGTTGAAGGCATTCTTCCTCTCGATCGGCATGCAGTCTCTCCTGGTGAGGATGTAGAAATCATCGTCTCGATCATCATCCCGAGCAACACGGTCAGTACCCTTGACCTTTGACCGATCTGACCTCTAGCTGATGATGGCTCAACTGGGCTAGTAGAAGTGCCTTCACTTGCCTTGAGTGTGTCGTGTGCAGATGTAGATGTAGATGTGCGAACCATGGCTGCATCGCTAGTCTGAGAGTCAGCTGTAGTTGATGTCTCAACTACTCAACGAATCCAGAGGTGGTAAGTGATGATATCCGGTGAAATCTCAAACGACAAACCGCGTACAATCACAATGTGAGAAGATGTGTCCTGAGGCATGGAGTGCATCCCCATATAGAACTCCTGAACCATTGAGGGGTATACCTTCCGCCTCAATGAGCAGATATTTCACCAGCCTCTATTGAAGAAGACACCTCTGAGTCACGTCTGCTCCCATTTGAGCCTGTCAAATTGATTAATCAGGAGCTCTTGCTCTACCATAACAGTGTGAGCCCCGATCATAGCAGTGTCCTCAGTGGCTACTTCCCTCCCCCGTTTTCTGGTATGCAAAGGATGAGTCATATCCTGAAAATAGAAAAGCAAAAAAAAATTATTAGCATAAGAGTAGCTTTTAAATTGCTCTGCATTACTGTTCGAACACAACTGGACATACGTTCGAACGTTTAACTTAACATTCGAACGTATGTGTTCATGTTGAAACATAATTACTACTTGTTTGAACATATAGCATACACGTTCGAAAGTTAATGTGTAACAGCTAAAATTTTTTATTCCGTGTGTTCGAATGTTATTCCTTACAAGTTTGAACATCAAAATTTATGTGCAAACATAAAATATACCCATTCGAACATAAAAGACAAAACGGCAATAAATTTGGGAAGTACTATGTCCGAATGTTTATATTAAACGTTCGAACGTAACTATACTAATACATGGAACGTTCAAATGTACTAAAATGTGCATCTGAACGTGGAATTCAAATGGCTTTGCATTTGAATTGTCATACGTTTGAATGTTCTGGTTGAAACGTCAGAACGTTATGACAGAGAATGGCTGAGTCGGTCATTCTTGAAAATCACTTACATTTTGGTTTAAATGGCCAAATGCCGCCGTAGAAATGAAGTATACACTTCAAGAAATGATGGCCAATTAGCCAATGGCAACTCGTGGTGGCCAGAAAATGGAGTTGAAACTTCGGTCACCTAAATTTCTTAAATATTCTATTAACATTGTGGTGGAATTTGATGGCGGCGGCGAGTGTTTAACGGCTACGTTGACGGTAGACCGAAATGGGAAACATCGTGAAAATAACTTTTCCTGTTTCAGTTTTTGGCTTAAATAGAGAATACATTCTAACATAGTCTGATTAACATTCGGGCGTTAATGTTAACATCTGAACGTTTATGAATTTTAAATTTGAACGTAAAATTAAACGACTGAATGTGATAATTAAAACGTTCAAATTTATTATATTTTATATATATTTTAGTACGTTCCAACGTTATAAAATAGTACATTCGAATGTTTATATGTTAGAAAATATAGTCTATTATAATATTTTATATATTATAATATTCTCTATAGTTAATATATAATATAAAATATTTTATTTTATTTTATATATTATAAAAAATACTATATATATAATATAGTTGGTTTTATAGTATAAGTATATATAAAACCAACTATATATATAGTATACTATATAAGTACACAATATTATATAAGTACCCTAGATACTTATACTTATATATACTTATATAATATAGTATATATATATGCTATAATATACTATATACTAGACTAGATATATAATATATATTATATACTTTACTAGTATAATTATAGACTATATATGTTTATACTATATAGTTTATTTACTATATATATACTTATATAATAAACTATATATATATGCTATAATATACTATATACTAGACTTATATATATAGTCTAGTATATAGTATATTATACTATAATATATATTTATATATATAGAATATTATATATATAACTATGTTATATATACTTATATATATATATATAATATTCTATATATATATAATATATAAGTTTGTATAAGTATTATATAGTATATTATATATAATATACTTTATATCTTTCAGAACAACACTATAATTAATATCTTCATTTCTGTGTTGAATAAACTAGAATCTACCTTTAAGCTTTTTAAAGAGTTATTTGAATAATAAGATAGATGATATAATTCTTCAGGTTTCAAATCGGAGATACTAGCCTGTCAAGTACATTTTCCAAATAAGTGCTACAATGTTAAGAGGCGTGTTTGGATGTGGTTGGAGAGTGTTTGCAAGGGACAATAATTTGGAAGTAGGTGACATTTGTGTTTTTCGAGTGAATAAGGGCATCGAAACTTCTTTCTAAGTTGTGATTTTCCATGCTGCTATTTTTTTCAGTAGTGACCTATTTTGTATGTTTTGAGTACTAGTTCTTGGGTTACCATGTCTAGGGCTGTAAACGAGCCGAGTTCGAGTAAGCATGGGGTGTGCGAACTTGGCTCGTTCACTACTCGAGTCGAGCCCGGCTCGTCCGGGCCTATGAGAACGTCCGAGCTCGGCTCGTGTACAAGGAAAATGAGCTCGAGCTCGAGCTCGGCTCGAACTCAGTTCTGTTAACGAGCCGAGCCCAAGCTCGACTCGAGCTCGGCTCGCTAATGCAAAATTTTAGCAGATCAATTGGAAAGGTCAAAAAAATATAATAATTAAGCACACTGAGATATGAACACGATCTCTTCAAATATATCAACATATGTTAGGATCTATAGGGGAAGAAAACCAACAACCGAAATAAAAGGTTTTTAAAAAAATGTACATTAACTTGGATTTGTAGGAAATGAACAACATGTATTCATTTCCCTGCAGATCCGAGATGGAAGAAAAAACAAACAAAAGAGAAAAAGAACAGAGAAGAGGAGACTGAAAGAAAAATAAAAAATAATGATCAGCCGAAAGGGAAAAAAAAGAGAGTTAACAAAGCTGACATCTAACACGATCTCTCAAAATATATGAAGATCTGTTCGGATCTAGAGGGAAAAAAAGGCAACATAAATAAAAGGAAAAAATTGTTGACATCTAACACCCACCCATTTCCCAGCCGCTCCTCAAGTCAAGCATGGCTTAACGCCATCGTCACCAGGTGTGCGAACGAACTGCCGCACGATTTTCTCTTCGTAACCTCTCTCTCTTCTCCCTCAAGGCATGGCTCTCTGTTACAATCGACGGTTTGAGAAGAAAGGTTGAGTCTTGGAGGTTTTGGGAAGGAACAAGACGAAATGATGAGAATCTGGTCTGAAGTCTTTTGGTCAAAAAGGTGATGTGAAGTGCAATGGGATCGTAGCCGTTGGATCATGCACTGGGAAAGAAGATGGAAATCACACGTGGAAGCAACAACACTAGTCTTACGGTAGTGGAAATTACTATTAAGTCCTTTATCATTAGTTTTTTTTTTTTTTCTTCCAAGTCCTTTATCATTAGTTTACTACTTTATCAGCATTTATATTTGTAATGTTTGTTATATCTTTTGGAATAATGCTAAAGGTATGCTCCCAGCTATGAGCTACCCACCACTAGCCTTTTTATTTATTTATTTTTTTACTTTGTTGTTAAAAACATAATTTTTAATAATATTGTGAATATTTTTTTAAAAAAATATTTAAAGATGATAAAAAAATACATATAATAAAAAGACTAAAAGAAAACACAGTAAAACTACTAACGGTAGCTCTCATTGGTGGCTCTAGAGTTGCATGTCCATCCTTTTAATAGTTGTCATCATCCCATTGGTTGATAATTATCTTTGTATATATCTATAATACTAGTTATAGACTATTAGTATCACTATAATAATACATTGATAATAAATATATATAGTTATAAACTATAGTGATTTAGTTATAGTGATTAATATAACCATATAATAGTATTAATATTAGACTATTCGTATTAGTTATAGTGATTTAGTATAACTATATTAGTATAACTATAACTATAGTCTATATTAGACTATTAGTATTAGTTATATGTTAGTATTAGTTATAGTGATTTAGTATAACTATAATTATAATCTATATTAGCCTACTAATGTCTTATGTAATTATCAAAATTTAGTAATAATATTTGAGTGATTTTCTTTATTTTTATATATATTTATTATATATAAAACTTATATATAAAAAATATTTTGTATAATATTATTTTTGTATAAAACTTATGTATTCATCATAATTTGTAAACTTATAAATGTTATATATTTATTGGACTCATGTATTCATCATAACTTCTAGTCTTATAGACTAGAAGTTCATATTATAAATTTATATATAGTATATGTAGTGTACTATAAGTAAGACTAAGTCTATATACATAATTATGAATATTATAAATTATATATATAACTTTTGGCTATCATATATATTGTATTATATATGTATAAATATATACGAGTCGAGCTCACGAGTCGAGTCGAGTTTTATATGAGTTTGTTCACGAATATTAATCGAGCCGGTCGAGCTTTATACGAGTTTGTATCGTTTAATAATCGAGCATAATTTTATATTTACGAACGGCCCATTTAATATTCGATTCGAGTTGATTTCGACTTTAATCGAGTCGAATTCGAGCTGCCTGTCGAATAGTCTGTTCATTTTATAGCCCTAACCATGTCTGGTGGTTGGTACACTTTTGCAAGGGACAATAAACTGCAAGCAGGAGATGTTTAGTGTGTTTGAGCTGATTAAGAGTGACGATGATATATTGAAAGTAACCATTTTTTGATGCCATAAATAATTTCCCCTATGCCATAAATTATTAATTGAAATCAATTTTTTTATAGAATATTTTAATTTTTAAAAAATAATCAACTATTTTTTAAGAATATATATATTATCTTGCATATGGGACAATGCAAATTTATATATTATTTATAACATATCATATTAATATATTAAAATATTAATATATTATGTTATATTAAAATATATTATATATTAGTTAGAAGATATAGAACTGATATATATATTTTAATTATTAGTTATAACATATTTATATTAATATATTAACAACAGAATATTATTTATAAAATATGAAACGATCGAACATTTCTATTTAGCGTTCGAACGTATAACTTATACGTTCAAAAATTAGAACAAATGAAATGTTTTAGAATCAAATCACGCACGAGATAAAAAGCAGCCTCATTTTTGCTTCATCCCATGTGCGAACAAGAGAGGGTTACAGTGAGAGAGATGTTGAGTGAGAGAGAGTTGAGTGAGAGAGACCTTGAGTGAGAGAGAGGGAGACGGGAAGTGGGTATGCTTCAGAGTGTGTGTGTGTGTGAGAGAGAGAGAGAGAGAGAGAGAGAGAGAGAGAGAGAGAGAGAAAATATGTGAGAGAGGGTTAGAGTGAGAGAGCTTGAGTGAGAGAGAGAGTTAGAAAGTAATTGCTAATTGACAAAAATTAGCAAGTTCTTGAAGTGGGGTAAGGTGAGATTACTTTCACTTAGAAATTTTTTATATTATTTGTTAATAAATTTACTCTAAGTGAACTAATTATGTTTGTATATTTTTTGAAGGATTATTTGGGGGAGCTTGTAATCAACTATTTGATTTGATACATTTTTTTTTAGGCTAGGAATATTTCTAAACTTTGTTGTGAATTTATTGAGAATTTGTTTGTAAATATGTCAATATATGCATATATTGTGATTATTGTTTGTTTTATTAATATGTTTGGAATATGTTTATATATTGTGATTATTGTTTGTATTATTGAATATGTTGGGAATATGTCAATATATTGTGATTATTGTTTGTAAATTTTTATTGAATATGTGGGGAATATGTTTATAGATTGTGAATTTGTGTATGAATATTAATTAATTATGTTGTGAATATGTGAAATTGTTGTGATTATGTTGTAAGAATATTTATTAAATATGTTGTGAATATGTGAAAATGTGATGATTATTATTAACATTTAATATGGGAATAAATATTTAATATGTAATAAGTATATATAATATATTCATACTAGTTTAATTAGAATATGATTATTGCAACTTATAAGTAAATAACTTAACTATATATAAAGTATAATGTACATATAATAACTATATTTGGTGGTAACACATTAAATATTCCTACCCTTGTGACTTTTGAAATCATTATATTATTAAATATATATATATATATATAAATTAAGAAAGTAAAATACTAATAAAAAAAGAGGTATTGAAGTCATCAAATAAGTTGAGAGTTGGAAGGAATAAATTACTCCATATTTAATATAAAATAGAGTAATTTATAATAATGGATCAAATAAATGTTTAATTAGAATATACTATATACTTTTTTTCTATATAAATAAAGGGCTTTGCTACATGCAGTCGGCGTGCAGTCGGCTGTACGGAATGAATAAAAAAAATTATAAAAAATTTTTTATAAAATTTTTTTTATAATTTTATAAAAAAAATTTTTTATAATTTTTTTTTATATTCAGGGGGACCTACATGAATAAAAAAAAGTTGTAAAAATAATTTTTTTTTTTTTTCATGTAGGTCCCGTATTAATTCATTTTTTTACAGCTGACTGCACGCCGACTGCATCTGCCGACTGCAAAAAGTATTTCTCATAAATAAATAACTCACTCAACTAAGTATATAGATATTAGTAAACATTTTAGAAATAATAACTAATTATAACTAATATGTGCTTCTACTAAGTTATAATATAAATAATAAGAAATAAATAAGTATCAAGCTTCTTAAAATATATATAATAACATTTAAATATTAATAATAACAATTATATAATAAAAATATTTTTTATTTTTATATATAATAACAATGTCAAACAAATAGTTGTGTTATTTTGATAAACTAGAGAGAGATTGTAAATATGCTCACAAGCTTTCTGTCTTGGAGAGAATGATTAAGTATTATCTTGAAAGAGTATATGAGGTCGAGACAGCAAGAGTTGGAGTCCCTCTTAAAGCGACAGTCTCATTTAGAGATGCATTTGCAGGACCGACAGATAGACCAAGAGGAAAGAATACACAGTGAAATCCAAGAGCAAGTACAGCAGGAGATGATGGTGCAAATGGAGCGTGTTATGGCTTTGCAACAAAATCGCGGTGGGCAAGGAGGAAATAAGAAGAAATGAATTTTATCAATTTTATTAGTGCTTTAATATCTAATTTTGAAACATTGTAAGACATTGTTAGTTGTTAAACTATGGTGTGTAAATATGATAGAATCAGTATGTTTTTTAATTTTTTTAATTTTATGAAATTAGTATTTCTGTTATGTAAATTTGAATATAGATACAAAATGTTCAAACGTTGGTTCACATTTGAACAAACGTTTGAACGTAATTAAACAAAATTAAAAAATAACGTTCCAACGTTCAACTAAATGTTCAAATGTAAACATACTTTTTCTTTTTATGATGAAAACAAAAACTTATCTTTAATCAAGGAAGTAATGATTACAGACATTCATCAAGCCATACAACTTGTAAAATACAGTCTGGAATACAATCCCACCAAACAGCAATCGAATCAATCCTAGAAACATTCCGAGCTAGCATGTGTGCCACTTGATTACCCTCCCTATAGACATGGGAAAATTCACAGCATTCAAATCTGACAGCAAGGCGCTTAATTTCAGAATATAATCCCCCTAGCATGGACTGATGCATGTTATTGAGCTGAAGGGCTTCAATGCATAATAGGCTGTCACTCTCCACCATAAGCTTGGGTATGCCCATTGTAACGCACAGCTAAATACCTCAAAAAATTGCCATCGATTCCAGGGTTTCGGAACCCTCCATCTCCACTTCAGCTTTACTAACAACCATTAGCACCTTACCCGTATGGTCCCTCAAGACAGCTCCCACACCAGTTCTGCCCAAATTAGAGAAAACAGGCCCGTCAGCATTGAGTTTCAACCAATCCGGGCTAGGCACTTTCCATCTATAATGCATACATAGGTCCCTCATTGGTTTATGGATCTGCCTGAACCTGTGCACCATGACCAGTGCATTTTCGGCTGCTTGTCTAGGAGGAATTACAACCTGCTCATGCACAAACTTGTTGCGCCGAAACCAAAAACTCCAGGCCAAAGAAAAGAAAACAAAGAGATCCTTAGGTTTACGAGATGCAATTATATCCATAGCCAAGTCCACAACAATACGTGTATTATGAAAGTAGAAACCAGGAAACTGAGTGGAGAAAATAACGTGAAAAGAAGGTCAAGATACCAAGGCATGAGTGGTATTTTCAGGAGCAGTCAAACACAGCTTGCAGGTGGAATCTGATAATCTCCATTTATGCAATAAGTTGGTGCCCACAGGTAGTCCATTTTGGCATGCATGCCAAGCAAAAATTTTGATCTTATTTGGTACCTTCATCTTCCATAAATGCTTCCAAAGAAGGAGTGGCCTACTTCGGGAAGAAGCCTTAGGGAAAGGAGTGCCCAGCGCATCATGAATGACCCGATAGCAACTTTTAACACTAAACAGACCATTTTGTTCAAGAGACCACACCCTACAATCAGCCATCTCAACTGAACAAAGCTGTATCTTAAGGATGTCACTCACTACATTTGGATTGAAGAGAGCCCTAAGCTTAGGTATGTCCCAAGCTCTTGCATTCGGTAAAAACAGAGAGTTAACGACATTCCTACAAACTTCCTCCCGCACCACTACCCCTTCGGCAAGGAGTGACTTATGCCCTATAATCCATTGATCTGACCAGATATTAACTGCTGTACAAGTCCCAATTCTCCACTTGCAACCAGTCACTAGCCATTTTCGCGCCTCCCAAATACCCCTCCAGGTGTAAGATGGACAGTGACCCAAACCAGCATGAATAAAAGAGGATTGAGGAAAATCTTTACCTTTTAGGAGCTTGTGTAGTAAGGAATGCTCATCAGTAAGCAAGCGCTAGCCTTGTTTAGCCAATAAGGCTAGATTAAAACTATGCAAATTTCTAAACCCCAAGCCCTCTTGAGCTTTTCGTTGGCACAACTTCTCCTAACTCAACCAATGGATTTTCCTCTCACTCCCCCTTTGGCCCCACCAGAATCTGGCCATCATCCCCACCAAGTTAGAACATAACTTAGAGGGGAGGAGAAAGCAACTCATGGAATACGTGGGGATGGATAGGGTGACAGCTTTCAAAAGGATTTCCTTACCGCCTTGTGACAGCAATTTCTCCTTCCAGGACTGCAGTGTGTTCCAAACTTTATGTTTAATAGAGTCAAAAGCTCGAGTTTTAGACCTCCCAACAATAGGTGGCAGCCCAAGGTACTTTTCGTATTGTTGAATTTCAGAGGGGGACCACAAAATCTTAATCTCATTCCTCGTTGCAGCATCAACATTACCGCTAAAAACAATAGCTGTTTTTTCCTTATTAATTTTCTACCCCGAGACAGCTTCAAACTTGCCCAACAACTTCTGAATCTGCAAATTTTCAGCTTTATCAGCCTTACAAAACACAAGGCTATCATCCGCAAACAGAAGATGATTAATGATAGGGGCTCCCCGACAGATTTTCAGACCCGCTATTGACTTGTTCAGCCGAGCAATATTTAACGGAGAAATGAAGCCCTCAGTGCATAGAAGAAAGAGATAAGGGGATAGTGGATCCCTTTGTCTCAACCCTAGAGATGGAAGAAACCGAGAAAGAAACCGACCGAACACAACACATGATGAGCTGAACAAAGCGAGGATGAAACCCCATAATTTTCATAATAGATTGCAGAAAAATCCATTCCACCCGATCGTAAGCCTTGCTCATATAAAGTTTTAAAGACATATACCCCTTTTTCCCATACCTTTTCTGCTTAAGATAATGAATTAACTCATGAAATTAAAACATTATCCGAGATGAGGCGTCCGGGGACAAAAGCACTTTGGCTCTCACTAATGATACTTGGTAAAACAAATTTCAGGCGGTTAGCATGAACCTTTGTAATAATTTTGTAAATCACATTGCACAAACTAATCGGGTGATAATCACCCATCTGAGAAGGGCACTTCTTTTTTGGTATAAGAGAGATATGAGTACAATTAAGAGAGGAACGAAAAGAACCTGCATTCAAAGCATGAAGCACTGCCGAGGTTACTGAGATCCCAACAACATGCCAGTATTTTTGGTAAAAAATAGGTGACATGCCATAGGGGCCAGGGGCTGAGATGGGATCCATCTAAAATAGCGCAAGCTTGACCTCAGCCTGAAATTCTCTCATCAAATCAGAATTCATTTTCGAAGTCACTGTCCCAGACAAAGGTTGAAGAAAATCCACAGAGGAAACATTTATGCTAGGATTGGAGCTGGTGTATAGGGTCTGAAAATACTCAAGGACCACCCTATCCATGTGAATGCCTTCTTGCCACTGTCCTCGATCATCTTGAATATGGAATAAACCATTCTTCCTCCGTCGTTGGGATGCTTTCATGTGAAAATACCGAGTATTTTTATCCCCTTCCTTAAGCCAAACTGCTCTTGAACGCTGATGCCACATAATTTCCTGCCTTTCTAACCAACTTTGTACCTCATGACGCGCTAAGTTAATTGCATCAGCATCCACACTCCCCTGTTCCGACTCAACCAGTCCTTGCAAATTCCTTTGAGCTTTTGCAAGATGCATTTGGACATTGCCAAAGGAATGCCTGTTCCAATGCCGTAGCTAAGTCCCACTTTCGTTAATCATCCTAGATACTGCCATTAAATCACCACCACCCCAAACATGCTAAATAATCTCCACACAGGCAGGCTCACCCACCCACATGGCTTCAAACCGAAAAGGCTTTTTGAAAGATGAAGATGGAAAATCACCCTCCATCGTTACCCAAATGGGTAAGTGATCAGAATAAACGACCATGCCATGTGTCACCCGAGCATGAGGACAACAATCCCACCACGAAGAATTTACCAAAACACGGTCAAGACGTTCACTAACACGGGATGGAAAAGCCCTCTTAGGACCCGAGAAGCCTAAGTCCCTCAACTGGTAGTCCTCAAGAACATCCCGAAAGGCTAATAATTGCCTCTCAGGACGAGGCTTACCCCCCCTCTTCTTGTGCTGGTATAACAGTTCGTTAAAATCACCCATAACCAACCAAGCCTCCCCGGGAGGACAACGCAGCGAGCAGAGTAACGCCCAAGAGTGAGATCGCAAGTGAGTTTCAAGACCGCCATAAAAAGCAGTTAAAAACCAACGCCCCAAACTAAAAGTTGCATAAAAAATTATGACATGAAAATGATTAGAAGAGTACAAGATAATAGACAAATCAACCTCCTGTCCCCATAAAAGAGCCAGACCACCATTAACGTCTGAACTAAAATTAGAACGTTTATTGCAGTTAATGTTTGGATGTATCAATGTTCAAACGTTTACTGATACATTTGAACAATAATCAATGAACGTCAACTTCTGTCATTCGAATGCCAATCGGTCGGGTTAACGTTCGAACGTTATGTCATATGTTCGAACGTTACTTTTTGTGATAGTTTTCAACCTTCACAAAAAAAGGTCACTTCCGAACGTTATACCAAACCAATTGTAGTATGTGATGCACATTAGGTGACGGTCATTGATGATGGTTTCAAACTGTCACCAAACGTATTTGGTGACATTTAGGTCATTTTTTGTGACGGTTCCTCTGTCACAAAATACAAATTGTGTTGTAGTGGAGTGCGGGATTGTTGATTGGGAATTGTATCCCTAATTACTACTGTATGTTTTATCGGTATGTTTGGCTTTAGTAACTCATTCTCACCAACCACGTCTCATAGATATCATTGAATCAATGCCAATAAACATTGTTTAAAGATGCTCATGAAATAGTATGATCAAGAATTTTTACAAATTTTTTGTTTAGATGTAGTGGACTTTGCATACTATATCTCTCTTCAAATTATAAAAGAGTCCTGTACAAAAGGGCATTACATGGTCAAGATTGATCAAACTCAACTTTTATAAAAAAATTATGTAAACTCCATACTCAATTGCTTTTAAATTATAATTAGTGTTTGAATGGATATATTATAAAATAATCTTATTATCCTAAAAAACTAGGTTAATGTCCAGCCAGACATGCTCTGGTTCCTAGTATCTTTCCAATGGTCATATAGCATTAAGAGGAAGCTATATTCGAGAGCCATAGATGGTTGTGTCATGCCCTTTTCAAAAGAACCCTACCTTACTCAACCAAGCCTTACTTTCCCTTTTGTGTTCTTAGTTTTCTCTTTATTTAATTTACTTAGCTAGCTTTCTCGTTGCCTGGGAGCTTGCTGCTTATTTTTATCTATGGCAAAAATAGCTAATTCCAATAGTTGCCTTCTTTATTTTAGTCAAAAAAGTAGCATTTAATAAATAGATTAAAATTAATTAAAAAAAAGAAGTGATTATTTATTAGAATTTTTTATATAACCATCACTTTTTTTTTTTTTTGAAGAGAATAAAGACAACTTTATTCAACTTAATAAACGCAAAGGATGAATACATGAGGGAATGTCCCCCAATATAATGCTCTCCTCAGAGAGTTTAATAGCATCCTCGGCTAAAACATGAGCCAAAGTATTACAATCTCTAGAAACATGAACTACAAACCACCTTTCAAATTGACACAGTAAGACTTTGAGATCTAATAAACTCATCCCAGCAGAGGTCTCCTTCTGGTTTGGATTGTTGAGGTCCAAGACAACTTGCTTTGCATCGCCCTAGAAAATCACATGCTTAATTCCCAATTGTCTACATAGAAGAATTGCTTTCAAGGCTCCATAGGATTTTGCTAAGTGTGCATCTGGGAAAAGGTTCTTTGGTGATCTTAATGAAGCCACCACTTTGCCCTCCCAGTCTCTAATCACTACACCAGCACCAATTTTACACTTGCCTTTGTCTACAACTACATCCCAATTAGCTTTAAAGACATTCAATGGTGGTGCATTTCAGTTAGGGACATGACTTGAGCTTGGTCTAACCTGAACCACTTCATCCACTTCATTAGCTTCTTTATAATCAGAGACAGCATGTAAGGCAGCCTCAACCACCTTCCCAGGCTCCCAGAACTTATTCTAAAAAGTGAAGTTGTTCCTCCTCTTCCAGATCTAGTAAACCGTGGCTGCAAATTCATCAAGTTCCTCTTTGTCCAATACAGAAGCAAGGTGACTCCACAATTCCTTAAAAGAACTTTCCCTAACCACTCCTTTTTGCAACTTCTATATGCTCACACACCACACATCTTGGACTGAAGCACAAGACCACAAAGCATGCATTACAGACTCCTGCACCTGCTGACACACTGGACATAGTGGGGAATCCACTAATCTTTTCTTGAACAAGTTGAGCTCAGTAGGCATAGATTCATGACATGGCCTTGAAATTAACATCTTGTTTGCAGTAGTAACTCCGAATTTCAAAATATTGGACCAGATCTTGTTCTTTAGGACTGCAGAAGATGACTAACCTTGGTCATTTGCCTTCATCGTGCCTAACAAGTGATAGACACTCTTTACTGAAAAATTACCATCACTAGTGCATCTCCAAGACATCCTGTCACCTGCATATGTAATACTAAAAGGAATCCTCCTAATCACTTTTGCCTCCACAGAATCAAAGACTTCCTGTAGCAGGCCACTTTCCACTCACCTCTTTGCTGGTCAATCAATGAACTTACCTTCGAATTCCCATCCAACACCCTTATATTAGATTGAACTTTGAAAGAAGTTGGCCTAGCAAGCCATTTGTCTTTCTAGATCCTGACAGAATCTCCATTTCCAATACACCAGAACAACCCTTCAACAAAGATCTCCCTACCTGCAGTGAAACTCCTCCATAAATAAGAAGGATTGCTAACAATCTTTGCCTGCATAAAACTTAACTTGTGGAAGTACTTTGGTTTCAAAATTCTAGCAACAAGAGAGTCAGGTTGCTTAAGAATTCTCCACCCTTGCTTTGCTAGAAGAGCAACATTAAATTTCTCAAAATCTCTATAACCAAGACCTCCCTCTTCCTTTGATAATCCTATAGTCTTCCAAGAGATCCATTTAACTTTAGATCTGTCTCCTTTCATTCCCCATCAAAATCTCTGCATTAAAGAATTAATAGCATTCAAGATTGCCTTTGGGAGTTTGAAGATATGCATACAGTAAGTGGGAATAGCTTATATTACAGACTTCAGCAGCACCTCCTTTCCTGCCCGAGAAAGAAACCTCACAAACCAGCTTCGCATTCTTGCCCTTATGCTGTCCAAGACAAGTTTGAAAGCATTCAATTTCTGTTTCCCCACATAGGCTGGAAGCCCTAAATATTTCTCATAAGACTTGGCTTCTTCGAATCCTGCAACTACCAATATAGCTCCTTGGCCTCAACTCTTGTATTATAGCTAAAATAAATTGTTGTTTTGTCCATATTTAGCCTCTGAACATAATCATTTTCATAAGCTTTAAGGATTCCAAATAGCCTGCTCCACTCCAGTGCATTAGCCTTGCAAAAAAGCAAGCTATAATCTGTAAAAAAGAGATGGTTAACCAATAAACTCCCTCTAGCAAAAGGAAAGCTTGTTATGAATCCTTTTTGCTTGACTCGATCCAGTATTAGGTCAAGAACTTCAGAACATAAGATAAAGAGATAAGGGGATAGGGGATTCTCTTGTCTCAAACCCCTCATAGGAAAGAACTTTTACGGTGGAGTGCCATTAATAAAGATAGAATAATTTACTATACTAACACAAGTCAAAACCAGATCAGTCCACTCCTGGCTAAAAACCATTTTGAGCAAGACAGCTTCCAAGATAGACCATTCAATTCTATCGTATGTCTTACTCATGCCCAACTTTGATGCCATATACCCTTTCTTCTTACCTCTAATCCTATGTTTCATGGAATGCGTTGTTTCATAAGCCACAATAATGTTATCATAAATCAATCTTCCATGAACAAAAACACTTTGAAAAGGGGAGACAATAGAAGGGAGAAATTGTTTCAATCTGTTGTCAAGGACCTTTGATACCACCTTATAGATGACATTGCATAAGCTAATGGGCCTGTAGTCCAAGACTAGAGTTGGATTTTTCTTCTTAGGAATCAGAGCAATATAAGTCTCATTGATCTCAACCACACCATTTCTATTTTCTAGTTTTTCTTGCACTGCAGTTGCCACATCCACACCAACAATCAACCAATTGTCTTGGTAGAAGCCTGCAGAGAAACCATCTGGTCCAGGAGAACTAAGTGGATTCATGTCAAAAACTGCAGCCCTCACTTCCTCTATTGAGCTTCTTCTCATCAGTTGCCTGTTCATATCATGTGTAATCACCCTATCCACAACTTGCAAAGCTTCCCCACAATGAGTTGGATGAGAGAAGGAAAACAGGTTTTTATAATAGGACTGAAAGGCATTACAAACCTTTACTCGAGTGGTGGCCCAACTCCCCCTTTCATCAATTATACTTTTAATCATACTAACTTTCCTTCCATGAGAGGCACACTTATGAAAAAACTTTGAATTTCTATCTCCACCTTTAAGCCACTGTTGTTTAGCCCTCTGCCTCCATTTCAACTCATCATCTACTAACAAAGCATCCACTTCCTCTTGAATAACCTTAATTTGACCATTAAGATCACCTTCATTCTGTTTTTGCTATTGCATAATCAACTCTCTCTTCTATTTTATCCTTTGCTTTTGGTTACCCCTTGAGATTTTTGCCCATGCTTGCAGCTGATAAATAGGACTTTCAAGTGCCTAATGTACATTCTCCAAGTTGCTGTTTCTGCCCCTGAAAGATTCCCAGGTCCTCTGTATAATATCCCTACTTTCCTATTTCTTAGACCAAAGTGCTTCATATCGAAAAATCTTCTTATGTACTGGTTGTTCCTCGTGTGGATTAAAACAATGCACCAGTAATGGAGAATGATCTGATCTTAACACTGGCAAAACATGTACAGTAGAGATTTCATACAAACTAAGCCAAGGAGAGTTCCCAAAGACCCTGTCTAGTCTTTCCTTGATAAAACCCCTTCCCTCTCTTTTATTGCACCACTTGAACCTAGAGCCAATAAAGCCAGGTCACTAAGCTCACACTAATCCAAGGCCTCTCTAAACCTTTCCGTTTGGAAAAAAGGGTCTATCAGCAGCTCCAAACTTCTCCTCATTAGACAAAAACTCATTACAATCACCCATGCACAGCCAAGGACAATTATTGTCAGGTCTTAGAAGTCGAAGCAAATCCTAGCAAGCTTTTCTTCTCTCCACTATAGGATCTTCATAGAATCTAGTAACATGACACTTTCTACCTCCCTCCTTAATAGAAACCTCTAAAGAAATATGATGCCTCGAGAAAGAAAACAAAGAAGCAGTAGTGTTCTCACTCCACATCATTGCAAGACCCCCACTCTTCCCCCTACTATCCACAACAAGACTATGAGCCAACCCCAAACTATTCCTAACCTTCTCTACTCTCTCTGATTGCACTTAGTCTCAGAAATAAAAACAAATTGTGGGACTTTTTCTTTCACCAAAAGGTGAAATTCACGAACTGTACGAGGGTTCCCAGGCCTCTACAGTTCCAAGCTATGAGTTTCATGGTACTTGGAAGGGCTACAAAGCAGCCTCTGCCATATCATTGTCCTCCCCCAACATCACCTCTCTTCTCTATTTGACTGTTCTCTTCAAAACTGCACCATCTTCATCTAGTGCTAACTTCCTCTTTTGGGCCTTACTTGACTGCAGACCAATAACTACTTCTGAGGGTTGAAACCCTGAACTAGATGGGCCTGTTCAGGCCCACTTTTTCCAGGTTTTTGGCTGACTCACCCCTTTACTCCCCGTCAATGCTGACCTATAGCTATTCACTTGTCCACTTTGGTCCTGCTCTTTATTTTTTGATAGAGTAGCTGTATTGACTTGATCAATTGCTGTTATCTTGGAGAAAATTTCCTTCACGGGAGAATCAATTACCCCATTTAAATCTTTTGCATGGATTGCTCCTAGGGAATCAAATCTATGAGAGTCAACATTCCATTTCCAAGTAACCCCCTCATTTTGTCCAATGCAGTTATCCGAGAGTTTCTCCCCTTCCTTTTTAGAATTAATTCCATTTTCACCTTCCATAATTTCAACCTCAATGGGAGCCTTGCCAAAATTAGTTGGTTGGTTCTGAGACCCACCAAAATCTGCACGTCGGACCTTCTCCAATGACCCACTGGGGGGATGACAGTTTGCTTGCCTATGCTGGAGTAGTTATTGAGTTGTTAGTGCTTGCCCGCTACCAAGCACCATACTGCTGATCGAAGCCAACACCTGTAACTTTTCCATGCTCCAAATTAGCACAATGACCAGCAGAGTGTTTAACCCTCCCATAGTGATACCAAAAATTTCGAAGCCTTTTGTACTTTAGTGAAATCCAATGCTTTGTGTCACCTATCGTAAGAAACCTTCCGCTTGCCAGAGCTTTAGTAATGTCTACCATGACTTTTACTTGTAATAACTGCCCCCAACATATTCCACTGCTATCTGTATCCACATGAAGAACCTCCCCATATGAAGAACCAATATTAGAGCTAGTAATATGATTCATACTTGCAAAGGGCAGATCATAACACTAAATCCAGAAAGGTTCTTTTTGAAACTTCATCTCCTTAATTGACATAAAACCTTCACAATCCTGCATGCAGTCTAGACTTTTATCAAAAGACCATGGAAGTCCCTTCAGAATTCTCTTCTTGTCTGCTACATCCTTGCACTCGAGTAAAAACTTGTTACACCCCATGTCTTTAATCACAACCTTGTCTTCCACTTGCCACACTCATACCATAGTACTCCTAAGAGCACCTCTATTTGCCTCCCTATCCAACATCACACAGAACATAATACAATGCCTATTCTTATCGATAGAAGACAGCACCTCCTCATTGCTTATAACCACCACCTCTTGTTGTTCTTCTCATGTTAATTTCAAGCCGTCACACAACGATGACAACTCACCATCCATCCTCAGACCTCCACAGACCAAATCCAAGAGGACAGAAACTCTAAGTTTACTAAGAAACTTAGAGAGAAAACCCTTAGCTTCACTTAGTGAAAGAAGGACTCCTAGTACCGTGTTGATATAACCATCACTTTTGAAGATTTTTCACGAGTTTTAGTAACTGAAGTTATTTGTACTACTTTTTTGAACGGATGCTCATGCATTTCCCTTGTGCATTACAGAACAGGATTCATGTGAACTAAGTTCGAGTTTCAGAAACACCACCATTGGTCACAAACCTTATCCATATCATGAGAATTAACATCTATGTGTGCGTCCTGCCAAGGTTTTCCTAGCGTCATCTCTTTTCCATGCTCTCTCTCTCACTAATCTCTTTCTCTTCGATGCTTTTAGGAAAAAGCCACTCTTGGTGATCTCGTGCAAGGGCTTATCCGTGAATCGGATTAAATTATAGACCAATCCACCAGATACACCCCCAAGAATCGATCCTATAATGTATACCCATATCCCCCTGTATTCATTGTGCACAAAGGCAGGCACCAAGCTTCTTGCAGGATTCATTGATGCACCCGATATTGGCCTGTCAAAGACGATCACTCATCATAATCATACCCAATATGGAAATAATGTCCAAAAATTAAGTGTTAATGTGAACACATACTTTTCATGAAAGATATTAATAAATCAGGCTAGATTAACTTATTACCCTGCAAACATCACGTTGAGTAAGACCATGAAGCCAACAACAAAGCCAACAACAAGGCCAACAAACTCTCCGATCTGCAGAGACCATAAATATATTAAATTAAATGGTTTTAAGAATTCATATGTAATTTTCAAAAGGGATTGGCTTAAAAATTATTTTAGCATTACATCTCAAACACATTATTTGATATGGAAAAATTTTGGATGGAATAGGTCAACGAGTTCAAAAGAAACTAATCATCTCATCACACTAACAGTTTGGTTTTACTTTTATTGGAAATTTGAGACCAATGTAAAAGGTGAGGAACTAACACCTCTGTTGTTGGTGGCAACACTGGATATTAAAAACATGAGTTGAAATGTGATTATAAATTCCAGCACAAAAGACTACACTTCTGTCCTCAACGGCATTGTTCCTACGAAAAAGTTCTGGTGCCCATTGAATATGAGCCGAAGGGTTCCGCTTGCCATTGTTGATCCAAGGACTTGAGCAAATACGTAAGCTGGCACCTGAATATATAATTTGAAAAAAGAAAGAGGCATGGCATTATGTCGTGTCGAGATATAATATAAGTAGTTTGAATAATCTCTTTCCATGGGTTTAAGTTTTTTGTACAAGTGACACTTTAACATAGTATCAGAGTGGAAGTGCTTAATTCCAACCCATGGAAACAGAATTTAAATTAAGCTTGAAATAGAAATTCTCCAAAATTAAACCCTTTTTTTTGTTAGAGATGGCTTACAAAAATGTAAGTTGCAACCCACATGAAACTTGTATTGTTAATAAAATGCCTTTTGAAACAAAGTTAAAGTGTTGGAGTATAGCATCCAAGATTGAACAAATGGAATTGAAGTCTAAAGCAGCACGTGTTAAAATGAAAGAAGAAGAAGAGTTTGTTAGTTAGTTAGTGAGTTTACTTCTTTCTTGTACTTATATAAATACAGAGTTCTATTTGTAATTAATCAATTCAGTCAATACATAATACTTTTCTCAGTTTCTAAGTCTCTCTCTCTTCATCCTGAGTTCCATTTTCTCAATTTCATCTAAAACTTAACATGGTATTAGATTGAGAACAATTTTTGCTTCCACAACTTTCACTTGCTACGATTACAGAGTTCTTTGCTCCGAAATCTTTCTAATCTCCAGCAATTTTCTCTTGCATTTCTTGGAAATTTCCACAAATGAGTTCTTCTAATGATGATGTATCGGTCATTAGATGTATCTGTTCATTCCTCTCATCTTCATCAAAATCCTTCGGACGATTCCTCTAGTCCATACTATTTGCATCCAAGTGATAATCCTGGTGCACTGCTTGTTTCAGAAATCTTTGCTGGTGATAATTACATAGCGTGGAGTCGATCGATTACCATTACGTTAACTGTTAAGAACTGCATTTATTGATGGATCAATTCTTGCTCCTCCTGCTGATCAACATGTTCTTCACACTGCTTGGCTTCAAGCCAATAATCTGGTACTTTCTTGGCTCATGAACTCCATATCGAAAGAAATACGAAGTAGTCTACTTTATGTTGCCTTTGCTGACGATTTATGGAATGAATTGAAGACCAGATATTTGAGAAGTGATGGTCCTAGAGTTTTTCATCTTGAAAAATCTCTAAGTTCCATTACTCAAGGTTCTTTAACGATAACTGAGTACTTCAGTTCGTTCAAGACACTATGGGATGAATATCTCAATTACAGACCATTTCCTACTTGTAGCTGTGGGAAGATGGCTTCATGCACCTGCAATCTATTTGATTTTTTGCTAATGAGACAACAGTCTGACTATGTCATAAAGTTTTTAGTCAGTTTAAATGACTCTTATGCTTCAATAAGGAGTCAATTACTTTTGTGTTCTCCATTGCCAAGCATGGCATAGGTATTTTCCTTGCTGATTCAAGAGGAAAGTCAACGACAATTGCATAACTCTGTTGAGCATGAAACTCATGCTTTGTTGGTCAAGCAAAATAATCACCAGCCTAAATTCTTGAAAGACAAGCTAAAGAGATCCTCTCTATACTATACTCACTGTGGGTACAATGGACACATTGTGGAGAAATATTTCCAGTTGCATGGCTATCCCCCTAGTTGGACTGGACCCAAAGGAAAGCGCCATTCACCTATTGCAAATGCAACTATTTCCAATGAAGAGGTCTACATTTCCAACATTAATGAGAACCAAAAGTTTTCTTTAACTCATGAGGAATTTACCAAACTTCTAGCACTTGCTAATTCGAATACTCCACCTACTCAAACAAATCCCACACTAGCTGTGAATCTTGCCACTTCTCATTTCTCTGGTAACTTTCTAAACTCTTCTTGTTTTTCTGTTTCTTCAATCCTAGAGCATGAAATTTCATGGATATTAGACACCGGTGCAACAGATCATATGATCTGTTCACCTTTTTTGTATTCTTTTACACCTAAGCCCATTAATACTCTCATTAACCTACCTAATGGCCAGTCAGTTTCTGCCAATTACATTGGTACCATTTGCCTCTCTGACACCTTATCTCTAAATAATGTGTTATGTGTTCCTAGCTTTTCTTTCAATTTGCTTTCTATATCAAAATTAACCAAAGATACTAATATCTTTGTCTCTTTCTTTAACTCTTATTGCCTTTTACAGGACCAATCAGCAAAGAGGATGATTGGGATTGCTCATGAAAAACGTGCACTTTACCACTTCAAACAAGTTACTACCTGCACCAAGAATAAGTTTCATTCTCTACCTTTTGCTTCAGCTATTACCCAACACCATTTAGATATTTGGCATAACAGATTAGGTCATGTTTCTGCTTCCAGATTACCTTTTCTTAGACAATTAGAACCTTCCATATTTCTTGATTCAAATAATGTTTGTGATACACGTCATTTTGCAAAGCAAAGAAAGCTTTCTTTCCCTGTTTCTCAGACAAATTCAAATAATATGTTTGATTTGATACATTGTGACATATGGGGCCCTTTTGGTGTTATCTCTTATTCTGGCTTCAGATTTTTTCTTACAATAGTTGATGATTTCACATGTTGTGTTTGGGTATATATGCTCAAGGTAAAATCTGAAGTTTCCTCTAGCTTAAAAATGTTCTGTAAAATGGTGGAAACACAATTTAGTGTTTCTGTCAAAATTCTCAGGTCAAACAATGGGTCTGAATTTCTTCTTCCTCAATTCTATCATGATAATGGCATATTACACCAAAGGAGTTGTGTGGAAACTCCACAACAAAATGGTGTTGTGGAGAGGAAACATTAATACCTACTAAACACTGCTCGAGCTCTAATGTTTCAAGCAAACATCCCTTTAACTTTTTGGAATGATTGTGTGTTGACAATAGCACCCATCATAAACAAAATACCTACTCCTCTCCTTAAAAATAAGATGCCTTTTGAAATGCTCTTCCATAAAGCTCCTAATCTTTCTCATCTAAAAGTATTCGGATGTCTTTGCTTTGCATCAACACTTTTAAATCACAAGCATAAATTTGATTCAAGAGCTTCAAAGTGCTTATTCTTAGGATATCCCCCTAATATCAAAGGATACAAATTGCTAGATCTAAACACAAATAGAATATTCATTTCAAGAAATGTAATATTCTATGAAAGCCATTTTCCTTTTAAAGCCCTCCCACCTAATTCTGAAGCTAATTCTTTCCTTTTCCTTGAAACTCCCTCAAATCCATCTTCCAATGAATCAAATCCACCGATTGAACAAATGCCAAGCACTGAAACACAGATTAAGCTCAATGATCCAAATGCTATGCCAGAACCAAACTCTTCTTCCATTGAATCAACTGTCAATACTGAATCCTCTGGTGATCGACATCCTCAAAATATTGATCATTCTCAGCTGCTCAGAAGATCCTCAAGAATGAAACAAGCACCTATATACTTGCAGGATTATTTTTGTGGTTTTGTCCAAAATGTTATACATGCAAATTCTTCATCTCCCCATGCTGCTTGTTCTCCTAACAAAGGTATTTTCTACCCCATCTCTGACTTTATATCTACAAGTAGATTGTCTTCATCTCATAGAGCTTTTTTAGCATCAATTTCAGCCTCTCAAGAACCCAAAACCTTTAAACAAGCTATCCAAATACCTAAATGGCAAGTTGCTATGCAAAAAGAAATAAATGCCTTAGAGTTAAATAAGACTTGGGAACTTGTTACTCTTCCTAAACACAAATAGACCATTGGTTGCAAGTGGGTATTTCGAATTAAATATAGAGCAGATGGTACTATAGAGAGACACAAGGCTAGGTTGGTAACTAAAGGCTACAATCAACAAGAGGGATTGGATTTTTTTGACACTTTTTCTCCAGTAGCAAAGGTTACTTCCATTCGGTTGATCCTAGCCATAGCTACCATTAGAAATTGGCATCTTCACCAACTAGATGTAAATAATGCTTTTTTACATGGTGACTTACATGAGGAGGTTTATATGGAATTACCTCCTGGTATGGCTCAAAAGGGAGAAAACAAAGTTTGCAAACTTCTTAAAAGTCTTTATGGCTTAAAACAAGCTAGTAGACAATGGTTTGAAAAATTGTCAAGGGCCTTGCTTCAATATGGTTTTCTCCAAGGTCATTCAGATTCTTCTTTGTTCATCAAGAGGTCTGAATCATCTTTCATAGCTATACTAGTCTATGTGGATGATGTTCTATTGGCTAGTGATAGTTTGATTAAAATTCAATTGCTCAAAGATTTTTTACATAACAAGTTCACAATTAAAGACTTGGGAGAACTCAAATATTTCCTCAGCTTGGAAGTGGCAAGGTCCAAGAATGGAATCTCAATATGTCAAAGGAAATATGCTCTTGATATACTTCAAGATACTGGGGTACTTGTTGCCAAGCCTACTGCATTCCCAATGGAATCCAACCTTAAGCTCACTAGAACAGATTCTGCCTTGTATGATGATCCATCAACTTACAGAAGAATGATTGGATGATTGATATATTTAACTCTTACCAGACTTGATCTTGCCTATTCAGTTCAAGTTTTAAGTCAGTTCCTTGCCAAGCCAGCAATCGGTCATTATCAAGTAGCCATTAGAGTTCTTAGATATCTGAAGGCAACACCAGGACAGGGATTGATAGGGATTGTTTTTTCCCTCATCATCAGAATTGCAATTGAAGGCCTTTTCAGATAGTGACTGGGCAGGGTGCACTGACACTCGAAAAAGTGTAACAAGGTTTGCTATTTTTCTAGGCAACTCACTGGTTTCATGGAAAAGTAAGAAACAAGCAACAATAAGTAGGTCATCTGTAGAGGCACAATACAGGGCCATTAAATCAACAACATGTGAAATCCAATGGCTTCTTTATGCCTTGCAAGATTTGGGCATTAATCACTCTCAACCAACAATGCTTTATACAGACAGCAAAGCAACCTTATCCATAGCATCAAATCTTGTTCAGCATGAGAGGACAAAGCACATAGAAATAGATTGTCATCTTATCAGAGAAAAATTGCAGAAAAAAGTCATCAAGTTATTTCACATTCCTTCAAGATTGTAGCTGGCAGATATTTTGACAAAACCCCTTGGTTCTCTCCCATTTCATCATACTTTACACAAGATGAACATCATTAATATCCATGTTCATCTTGAGGGGGAGTGTTGGAGTATAGCATCCAAGATTGAACAAATGGAATTGAAGTCTAAAGCAGCACGTGTTAAAATGAAAGAAGAAGAAGAGTTTGTTAGTTAGTTAGTGAGTTTACTTCTTTCTTGTACTTATATAAATACAGAGTTCTATTTGTAATTAATCAATTCAGTCAATACATAATACTTTTCTCAGTTTCTAAGTCTCTCTCTATCCCGAGTTCCATTTTCTCAATTTCATTTGACACTTAACAAAAAGGCCAAATGATAATGTTCCTCTGAAGGAAATTTCGTTATTTACAAACTACCGAAAGGGTTGAGTGCACCCAAGACCTAAGTTTGTTATATATATATATATATATATATATTAGCTTTATCCATTATTTGGGTTGAAGAGATGGAAGGAATGGTCAAGATGGAGTTATACCTATTTCCATGGAAATCTCTTGCTAGTGGCAAAGGCAATGGTAACGACTGGAATAAAATGGGCACCGGAGATGTGGCCAATGGAGTAAACTAAAACCATCACAGCCAGTTCCCAAATGATTGAAATTCTGGGCAAAGTCACCACCTTGTCATTGCCCATATTCACCACTGCCGCCACACATCCGACGAATATCAAGAAGTACTTACCTATCACCTCCACAATCAGCTATTATCAATACAAAATTTCCGTTTCCATGTTAAGTAGATTCATTAGATGATTTGAAACTGGCAAAAACAGAGCTGAACAAATTGACCCAAAAAACACACTCATGTAGTACATTGTTTTTTATGTAACAACTTTCAAATTATCATATATGATGAAATAAACCAAAAGAAGAAAACAAGAAGAACAATTTGCATTTAGTAACTGAGAAAACGACATGGCGATGACAGTTATACCAGATTTTTTTTGGACTACCTGTGTCAAACTTACCCACTTGTTGTCAGAAATAGGATAGATGATGCCCATACCTAACAATTTCAGCACCTCTGGCTTCACCACCTCCTTCATGGTGGGATTCAACATCCGCTCTGCATCACAAGTTGGTCTCGCATCTTCTTCAAGAAAAATGTTGTGGGTGCATATTGAAGGATCAATGCCCTTGATGTCTGCAATAGTCCAGCCTATTGCTCCTCGATGTTGTCTTAGTACTACCAATAATTCAGTTTCCTACTTTGAAGTGAGCTAAGAGGAAATGACTACCGGAAACGTTCCCTCAACTGAGCCCAGAAAAATATACCTCAAGTACTTGGGTAGTGGCTTCAACTCCAATGTGGGGACTTCTTCTTCTGATGATTTCATGACTTTCGGTAAATCAAGAGCTTCAAAGGCTGGTCTATGCCAACTACTCATGTAACTCATATCTGATAATTGAGGAGACCTGTCTATTTCTATCAACTACTCCTCTTAATTTGTCAACTCTAATGACGAAGGAATTGTCTTAACAAGAGTCTCAAATTGCTCTTGTGAGTCATCCTATAATACACTATCAAAATACTGGCATGATTGGGAAGTCCTGGGTCTTGTGGTTTGAATCATTGCATAAAAAGCACGCCTCTACGACTTTCACAGCCTTTACTTTTTCCATTTCCATGACTTCCAATCTTTTGGTTAATGTAGCTATTCGGGCTTGAAAACTAGTGTCCTCCTTTAGCTCATATCTGCCTCCATCAGCAATAGCCCTCAGTGGCTATGTGGTCGATGAAACTCAATCAGTCTGAATGTTCCATTGTTGGGCACTCATGGTAAGATAGTCAGAAAATGATAGTGCTTCATTAGGTTCCTTGCTATCGAATTTTATGTTGCACATGGTTTGGACAAATTGCTTGCATTCTGGAGTGGGACCAGTGTAAAAATAATTCCCCAGCCTCCAAGATTCAAAACCGTGATGTGGGCAGATGTTCATCAAATCCTTAAATCTTTCCTAGCTGTTCTAGAAAGTTTCGTCAGGTCTTTGATTGAACTGGCTGATTTTCTCTTGTATCAACTGAGTTCTTTGAAAAGGGAAGAATTTCTATAAAAATTCACACTGCATATTAGACCAGCTAGAAATAGAATTAGACCTCAAAGAATTAAACCAAATTTTTGCTTTGTCCTTTAGAGAGAAAGGAAATAACGAAGTCTAATGTATTCATCAGTATTGGTCCTATTAATGAAAGTCATGCAAGCCAACTCAAAATCCGTCAGATGTTGGTAAGGACTCTTAGAATCCATCCCGTGGAACTGAGGTATTACAAACATCATGCCATGCTTTGTAGAAAAATTAGGTGCATCATTAGGTAACACAATGCATGAAGGTGTAGTGATGCGAGTGGGTTGGAAATAATCTCTAAGAGTGAGTGGTGCAAGTGCAGCCATAGCTTGTTCAATTTCAAAGCTGTCGCTTGTAGAAGAGACAGAAGGGGTATCTATCTCTAAGCTATGCAAACTGCTTTCAATGCTTGATACAACTCTATGGAATCTATTTGAACTGTCTCTCACCCAAGACATGAAACATCAATCCAAACAGCAAGGAGAAGATTCAAGTGACTGAGTAGTAGGTGAAAATGTTTATATATATATATATATATATAATAATCAGAACAACGAATAAAAACATGAAAATAAAAATCATGAGTTTAAATTTACGTCAACCAACTATTCCCTAGAAACGGTGCCAAAAACTTGACTCACTCAAAAATGAGTTGCACAAAGGCTATCCCAAGTGCAGGAGAGTGTTGCGTAATAATTAGGAATAAATTTTTAGATCGTCTCCTCAGGAAAATGCTTAAAAATCAAACTCATGTGAAATAGTAAAAGTATTTGCAAAGAAAAAATAAAAAATAAAAGAGGTGATATGTACAATGAATGGAGGAGTGCAATGAAAATGAAAATTTACTAGCTGTGAACCAGATTCATGTTTGTTGGATGTGAGTGCAGCGATGAAAAGTAAGGAATCCAAATGCGAGAAAGGAAATTAAAATTGCTGAAATTAATAGAAAGGAAATTAAAATTGCTGAAATTTAAAGGAGCAAGAAAAATAAATGACATTAATTTAAATAGCAAAGGTGCAAGAAAATAAATGACATTCATTTAAATAGCAAAATTAAAAGTGCGAGAAAAATAAATGACAGTAATTTAAATAGACAGAAATTAAAGGTGCAAGGAAAATAAAAGACATTAAACTGAAATTAAATAAAAGCAGGAATTCTAAGGAGTAAACTTGATGTTCGGAAATGGAGACTGCGTTCTCCAATCCAAAAATCTGAACTTCTAGATAAAATGATTTCTCAAATAAAATGAGTCCTAAAATAAATTGAACTCTCAATTAAATTGAACTTTCAAATAAAATACATACTCAAATTGAAATTGAACTCTAAATAAAATAAACACTCAAAGAAATTATTCCCTAGAGGAACTCAAAGAAACTGAAATTACAGAGCGACTAAAAAACTGGCTTCTAACACTAACTCTTGCTTGAAGAAAACTAAAACTAACTGCCCCTACTTCGTCTGTGTCCTCTCTTTTAGACTGAAAAACTTTTTATAGCATAGTTCTTTTTCTCCTTTCTCTTTTCCGCTTGTAGATCCATTCCACCGAAAGCAATTTTGTTGTTTTATTTCATGCCCCTGTTTAACTCCCTTGAAAAGCAACGAAACCAAAACCGCATGACCTTTTTTTTTTCCCCTTTAAGCATCAATTTGGCCTCGTATCGAGAATCTCATGTTTTATGGATGAAGCTGGATACGTAGAGAGTGTTTACGTAGGGAGTATAGAGATAAACTGAGGGCTAATTGTTTTGGCAATTAACAATGGCGAGCCCGAGAGGAGTTTCTGCTTCATGCATATGCAACATGGGGCTGCGGACGGTGGAGCTTAAAGAAGGTTGCACTTAAGATGTTTGGAGAAAATTCTCACTAAACGTCAGAGTGTATTGAGAGTCCTCTTTCTTATATATAGAAGGTGTCAAATACATGAGAAGAAGATATTACATAGAAAAAGAGATTTTCTCTTCTATGGAAAGAAAATAAAATGATTTCCTAAAATGAATGTAAGACAACCGTTGGGAAGTGTTGAGAGCTTGCAGTGGGTAGATTCCATATATGGTTAGTAGTCGTTGCTTGTAATCTTTCCATATGTACATGGGCTAGCCGTTGGGCACCTTGCCCTGTTTGTCATCAGTAGATACGTTGCCTTGTTTATCTTCAATACGCCCCCACAAACTTTGCCGAGAGAGAAGGCCAAGTTTGGATCTCAACAGGTGAAGAGTAGGTTGTCCAAGAGGCTTGGTGAAAACATCAACTAGTTGTAAGGCTGCAAGAACGTGTCGAGTCTGAAGTAGCCCAAGAGCAACACGTTCATGTACATAATGATAGTCAATCTCGAAATGTTTACTACGAGCATGAAAAAGGGGATTGATGGTCATGTAAAGAGCACTGAGATTGTCACAAAATAAAAGTGGTGGAGACGGGAGATGAACACCGAGATCCCTCAGAATAAATGAAATCCATGTAAGCTTGGCAATGGTATGGGCCATAGCACGATATTTAGCTTCAGCGCTGGAATGAGACACAATGTGTTGTTTCTTTGCAGACCATGAGATACAGTTCTCGCCTAGGAAAATACAATATCCAGTTGTAGATGGTTGGGTTTGAGAATAACCTGGCCAATCTGCGTCTAAAAAGGCATAAAGATCAAGCGTAGAGTGGGAACTAAAATGAAGACCAAGGTCAAAAGTGCCATGTAAATAGCTAAGAATATGTTTTACCATTTTATAGTGTGAAATGGTTGGTGCATGCACAAATTGTGAGACAAAATTAACACCATAGGCTAGGTCAAGTCGTGTAAGTGTGAGATATTGGAGGACACCAACAATACTACAATAATGGGAAGGATCGAGAAATAGGATCTCGCTAGTAAGGCCTGTAGTGTGGGCCATCATAGGTGTGCCCATGGGCTTGCTATCTTGCATTTGTGCTCGTTCTAGAATTTCAAGAGCATATTTTGTTTGAGAAAGAGTGAGCCCAGTAAAAGTACGTGTAATCTATATTCCTAAAAAATAATGCAATGGACCAAAATCTTTCATAGCAAATTGGCTACCAACAGTGCATGTAAAGTCATGTAAAAGATCATGATTAGAACTGGTTAAGAGAATATCATCAGCATATAATAGTAAAACAAGAATACCACAAGAGCAATGACATATAAAAAGAGAGGGATCCGCCGTACTACATGTAAATCCAAAAGAAATAAGGAATGTACTAAATTTATCAAACCATGCACGAGGAGCTTATTTTAAACCATAAAGTGCTTTATTTAATTTGCAAACATAGGAAGAAAGAGTGGGATCGATAAAACCTAGAGGTTGTTCCATAAAGACTAACTCCTTGAGATCACCATGGAAAAATGCATTTTTTTACGTCAAGTTGGCGAAGTTCCCATTGATTAATGACTACTAAGCTGATTACAATTCATATGGTGCCAGGTTTGATAACGGGAGAGAACGTCTCATTAAAGTTGACACCATCGATTTGATGAAAACATTTAGCGACAAGACGTGCTTTTAGACGGTCAAGAGTGTCGTCTGCCATGAGTTTGGTCTTGAAGACCCATTTGCATCGAACTACTTGCATATTGGGGGTGCGAGGAACAAGAGTCCATGTGTTGTTTGCATGAAGAGCGTGCAACTCATCACGCATCGCCTTAGACCACCCAGCATGATTTAGTGCGGAGCGAACGGTTTTTGGTTCTTTGGGTATGTCCAGAAGGGTATGAATATTGGCATATTTACAATTAGGTTTGCAGATCTCTTCTTTTGCATGAGCGACCACGGGGTGATTTGTAGTTGCCCGAGTGGAGGGAGGTGTAGGTGGTGGAGTAGGTGAAGAAGGGAGAGGGGATTCATTTATTGTGGGGGACACATCATTAGTGGGCGCTACCATGGGGGAAGGGAGGGAGCTAATTGCGTGAGGTGTTAAGGGAATCAGTATAGGAGGAACCTGCATAGAAGTTGCACTAGGAATGTCATCAGCATTAGTCATAGGTGAGCACCATTCAATAGAAGTTGATAAAACTTGATTATCAGAAAAAGGTAAATGAAGATTACCGGGTTGCTTGAAAGGAAAGCTCATTTCATCAAAAACAACATTGGGAGAAATGAAAGTCTTGCAAGAGGTTCGATGATAACATTTGTAACCTTGGTGTTTATCACTAGAACCCAAAAAAATGCATGGGATTGTTTTTGGATGAAATTTATTTTGTTTTGAGTCCCAAGTGTAGGGGTAACCTTTTGAGCCAAAAACTCGTAATGAAGTATAGTTGGGATAACTCCCATAAACTAAGTAAAACGGAGATTGAAATTGGATGGATGTGGAGGGGGGTCAATTAATGAAGAAAACAGCTGTAGAAAAGGCTTAGTCATACCTACTTATGAAAGAGCATACCTGATTAAGCCACTATGAAAGAGCATAGTCATACCTAATTCATGGATTGTACGATGACGTCGTTCCACGGAAGCATTTTGTTTAGGTGTATGTTGGCAAGAGTAATGATGAAGAATACTTTGTCTTTGAAGATGCAAATTAAAATCATTATCGGCAAATTTACCACCACCATTAGTTTAAAAAACTTTAATTTTCTTATTAAATTGACGATCAACAAATTTTTCAAAGATTAAGAATGCATTAAAAAAATTAGATTTTTTTCTTGAAGGGATAAACCACATATATTTAGAAAAAGCATCACCAATACAAGCATAAAATTGAAATTTACCAACAAATAAAATGGGTGCAAGAACCTATAAATCACAATAAAGTTTATCAAAAATACCAAGAGTAGAACTAGTAGAAGGTAAAAATGGGAGTTTGCTCATTTTTCCCAATTGGCAACTCTCACATAGAGAGGTACCTTTAATTTTGCCTAAAATATGAATATAGCCTTTAGTACGTAAAAATTGAAGAGTAGAGGCTTGGTGATGTCCCAGCCGTTGATGCCACACTTCTTAGGGAACCGATCGAAAACGGGTGGAGAAGTGTGCTTCAATAGGTGAGGTCAAGATGTAGAGATTACCCTTCTGATATCCCATTAGCAATGTGCGGTTGGTTGCTTGTTCCTTAATAGAGAAACCAAGACCATAAAATTCACAAGAAAAAGGATAATCATATGTTAATTGACTAATAGACAAAAGATTTTTTGCTAAATCAGGGACAAGTAGAACATCTTTTAGCATAATACGAGAATCACCATTGCCAATAAAATTAGCACCAATATGAGTAATTGCAAGAAGACTACCATCACCAATAATTACTGCTTCATGTCCAAGGTAGCAACAAAGATTATTAAGCATATCTGAGTTACCTGTCGTATGAGCGGAAGCACCCATATCTATAGTCCATTCAGCATCGTTGGATGGATCATTGAGGGTCATTGTGGTTAAAGCCTGTGGTATTTCGTCAGGCTGCAAACTATGGTTGAATCACTCCCAACACTTTAAAGTGATATGACCATGTTTGCTGCAAATTTGGCACACCTCGAAACTAATGGAGATAACACAGACTTGTTCTTTGAAGATAATTGCAACAGACATCAAGGCTGATATCAAGGGAGTAATATACGGCAATGTAAAGAATCATAGATGTAGGAACTGATTTGTTCTAATAATAGAATGTATAGTCATCTTTCCTTGTATAGCATGTACAACTTTAATAGTGTTTGGAACGTTTACATACTTGTAAAGTTTCTATATAATAGAATCTCCTACACCATATACAAAGTGTTGTGGTTTCCATTACTTATAAAATCTTCTCATGATATCAAGAGCTCTATAGGATTAACCTCTAACCGATCGGATGGCCTCAGACAACTCTTCTTCTACCCTCTCCTTCAACACCATGGTTCACATGGTAACAATAAAATTATCATCAACAAATTTTCTCCTCTAGCGTAGCCAAGTTGTACCCTTGCTGCAATGTCAAAAATTCTATGGTTATGTTGATGGTTCAACCTCAATGCCCTCAACTACCACTGACCCGCAACCCATAATCTTTGGAAGCAAAATGACCAACTTGTCATGAGCCTTCTTCTTTCCTCTCTCATGAAGGAAGCATTATCTATAGTCATTGGACTCATGACATCAAAAGATGTCTGGACTGCCCTTGAAACTGCTTTCAGCCACAAGTCCAAGGTTCGTGAGCTTCAAATCAAGGATGAACTTCATCTTATGAAGCATGGCTCTCGCAGCATTTCAGAATACTCTTGAGTATTCAAATCTCATTATAATCAAATATCAGCAATGGGACGACCAGTTGAAGATACTGACAAAGTTCACTGGTATTTACGTGGTCTAGGCCATGAATTCTCAACCTTCTCCACTACTCAACTCTCTTTAACTCCAATTCCGAGTTTCAAAGATGTTGTCCATAAGGCTGAAAACTTTGATTTTTTTTCCAAGTCCATTGATAACCATGCAGGTGCCTCTGCTTATGTACGTTGCTAATGCCTCCTCTGCAAACCAAAATGCAAAGCTTAATAATTATCAACAGAAATATAAGGGAGGCCAATCCAAGGGAGGAAATCGTGGCAAACAACAGTATAAACGTCCTCCTTAATGCCAACTATGCTGTGAAGAAGGGCACTATGCCATGGACTGCAAAAACAGATACACAAAAAATGATGCACATCTTATTGAAGCACTTGCAAATTGCACAATTAGCAACGACACTGCTGACTGGTATACTGATATAGGAGCATCGGCACACATGACCTCAGATGTGTCTCAACTTGATAAGGTGGAACCTTACACTGGTACGGACAATGTTATTGTTGGTAATGGATCATCTCTACCCATTACACACACGGGTTAATGCTCTCCTACTCCTTCTCTTACATTAAATGATGTTCTTGTTGTGCCAAATTTAACCAAAAATCTGTTATATGTCAGTAAGCTTACAAATGATTTTCCTTTCTTTGTTTCCTTTACTGACAATGATATTGTGATACAGAATCTTCAAACTCGAAAGGTGGTGGCAAGCGGTAATCGAGTAGATGGCCTCTATGTACTAAAGCATGGAAACCATGTTTTTTCTTCCGTTATTACCAAACAGAATCTTTGTAATTCTTTTAATACTTGGCATGCTCTGTTGGGCCATGTATAATCAAAAATTCTTTCCATGCTTAATAAAAAGGGTCTTTTGTCTCTTACCTCTATATTGCCAAATCCATCTTTATGTGTTAGTTGTCAAAAGGCTAAAAGCCATAAACTCCCATTTCAAGCAAGTGATAGTTGCTCAAACAATATCTTAGGTCTCATACATTGCGACTTATGGGGTCCAGCACCTATAAATTCAATCTCAGGATATCGATATTATGTAATTTTTATGGATGATCACTCGTGCTTCACTTAGTTCTATCCATTAAAGCACAAAGTTGATTTTTATCAAACCTTTATAAGATTTCAAACTTTGGTTGAAAATCAGTTCTTGGCAAAAATAAAAAAATTTCAAAGTGATGGAGGAGGTGAATTCACAAGTACCATTTTTCAGTCTCACTTAATTAAATGTGGCATTCATCATCAAATTTCTTGTCCCTATACACCATCTCAAAATGGTAGAGCCGAGAGGAAACATAGGCACCTCACTGAAACAGGCCTCATAATGCTTTTTCATGCTAATGTTCCTCTTCATTTTTGGGTTGAAGCTTTCAATACAGCCATGTACACCATTAATCACTTGCCTACACCTGTCTTGAATGAGGTCTCTCCATTTGAAATTCTGTATGGTAAGTCCCCTACTTATGCTATGTTTCGCACCTTTGGCTGCCTGTGCTTTCCATATTTGCATGACTATGCTAAACATAAATTTGAGCCAAGAAGTCTTGCTTGCATCTTTCTCGGATACAATTCCTCCTATAAAGGATTTCGGTGTTTAGATCCTACAACACATCGAGTTTTTGTAACCAGGCATGCACGATTTGGTAAGACAATATTTCCATCTTCGTCTTCTAATATGCAGCCCTCTCAAGCCCTATTAGATTTCATTTCCTCTCATGATCCCTGCATATTAAATTATTCCTTGCCTGATACTAATCCTTTTGTAGGTTCCCAACCATTACCACAAGAAACTGAGTCTCGGCCATGTAAATCATGTGCCTTGGAGTTGGAAAGTTCTCGAATATCATCAATGCCTTTGCCTTCTATAAGTAATCCAGCAACTGAGAGTGTATTAGAATGCAGCCACCACCAATTTCGACTTCTTCAAATCAGAATTCTCATCCTATGACAACTCGTGGCAAAGTTGGTATATCAAAGTCAAAACATTACAATTATGTTTGTCAAGTTCCATGTTCTCCTTTACTATCATCTCTACTAGTAATGAAGGAACCGAAAGGATTCAAAAGTGCTACCAAAGCTCCAAAATGGCTCGCTGCAATGAATGATGAAATTCATGCTCTCAAGCTCAATCAAACATGGGAACTAGTTCAAAGACCACCTGCCACAAATGTCGTTGGATCAAAATGGGTCTTTCAAACCAAATATCATTTGGATGGAACTATTGATAGGCTCAAAGCTCACCTTCTTGCTAAAGGCTATACTCAACTCTATGGACTTGATTTTAATGATACATTCAGCCCAGTTGTTCGAGCATCAACAGTAAGAATTGTTCTATCCATTGCTGTCTCTCTCAGCTGGATCATAAGTCAACTTGACATTAAAAATGCCTTCTTACATGGTCTTCTACAAGAAGAGGTCTATATGGAACAACCACTGGGATATATTGATGCTTCTCACCCAAATCATGTTTGTCTTCTCAAAAAGGCAATTTATGGCTTGAAGCAAGCCCTGAGAGCATGGTTTCATCGATTTATCAAATTCTTACTTACCATTGGTTTTACTTGCAGCAAGTTAGATTTTAGCCTATTTGTTCATTCATCGGCTCTCATTGACAATTTCATTGAAAAACTATGGCAAAAATTCTCCATGAAGGACCTTGGCAACTTAAATTATCTTTTGGGGCTAGAAGTTACTTATTGATTGAGCTGAAATAGTGCATAGTTTAGCTATTTAAAATCCATGTATTTTAAATTCTTCGTGACACTATTATTGGTTTTAGATGGAAAAAATGGTTAATAAGCATAAATACGAGTTGTGATTTTTAATTGATTGATATCATGTTTATGCTTAATTTTATAACTATGATTTAATGGGACAATATTTCCTCATATATATAGTCTATTTTTGATAATCTATTTTTCTTTTAATTTGTTTTTGAGTGTTATTTTTATCTACTTATTTTCAGCTCAAATAAAATTCACATGGGATCCGGTTGAAACTTTTGACCAAAAGTGCATACTAATTGAGAGGAATGAAGAGAAGGAAAGAAGCGATGTATTTCTGCAGTTAAAAAGAAAAGATGAAGATTTTTTTCGTGGTGACTTTCTTACTTGGTTGTTCATAGATGCATGCGGTGAAGAAAATGATTTATGGTGGCAAAACACATGCAACGTCAAAGTCTAAAAAGGAGGCTAAAACCAAATGAAGATCCCATGAAGCAGCTCTTTATTTTATTTTTATTTTTTGCTTGCTCTTGGACGTGGGAGTGTGAATGAAAGAGGCGGCAGCTTGTTGATAACTTCAGTTGGTGCAGCTAAAGTGGACTGGAAGTGCTTAATCCTTCGATGCTGAAAATGTGGTAGTTGATATTCAAGCAGAACCAAATAAAGTTGATGGCTTCGGTTGGTGCATGAGTTGATTTTATTAATCGGTTGGTATGAAAAGAAAGAAAACGAAAAGGAGAGGAAAATCGGCTAAAGGGGATTGATTTGCAAGAGAGGTGCCGTGATTGAAGGAGATTAAAGAGAATTTTCGGTGGGAATTCATTGAGGAGAGGTGCCGTGCTTGACTTGGATTGGATCTATAGTGAAGAGTGCCGTTCTTGACTTGTGGAAAGGGACACAGTTGGTGGTGATTGTTTATGAGAAGTCGGCTGGAATGAATTGGGATTGGAGGAAGGAGTTTGGCACCGACTTGAGGCAGCTATATATATATTGCTGGACCTAGAAGGGAGGTAGAGAGGGTGAGTAGAGAGGGAGACGTGTAGGGAGTGAGAGGAGCCTTGCGTGACTTGGTTGGACGTGAGGGAATTTATTTTACTGAGCAGCTTTAATTCTCTTGCAGGAGAGGTGTCGTGCTGGAGTTTTATTGTGCTGAGAAAGTATTAATGTGGGAGAGGGAGAGTGAACAGGTGAGTAGAGAGGAGAGTCGGTCAGCTGGGATTAGTGTAAACTTTTGCAGGAAGTCGGTGCAGTAGGTACGTAGGGAGTGAGCGGTGCTTGACTGATTAAAAGAGAGAGTCGGTCAGTGCTTGGAATTGAGAGAGGTGTCGGTGGATGCTTGAGTTTATTTTTCTTGAAGAGAAGTCGGTGCAGAGAGGGAGTTGAAGGGGAGTTTTCGTCCAATCTACTGGTTTCATTTCTATTTTCTACAGTTCAATGACGGCATAGATTTTATTCTCTCGGCATCAACTGGATTCCAAATTTTGTTATTTCTAAACTGTTGCTTAGTATTTCTTATGTTTTATTTTAGTTTTCTAATGAAGAATATTTATATGATTTCTATAGTACTTGTAATGAATATGTTTGGCTAAATTTTCATACTAAGGTTAGAGGTGAAGTTAATAATTTAAATATTGTTTTCAGATCCACGTAAAATTTATTCTGTGAGCTTGATCGATTGAATGATTTTATTATTGCATATTTTGATTATCTATATATTTATCTTGATTCATTGTGATTTCCGAATACAGTGAATGCTTGAGGAATCCTGTGATATTCAAATAGATTTGTGAATGTTTTAATCATCAATCGTTCACGCTCAATCATAAGCGACTATTTTTTCTTGATCTTAAATGCTAAATCTTCCAATTAAATGGAATCATTATTCTAGTTTAATTGAAGTAAATCGATCGGAAACAATATCATAAATTATTAGACGGATCCTCGAAACCTTAGTCTTTCTCTATATCAATTCATTTTATCATTTTAGTTTGATTCATTTATTTTATAAATCTTCATCTTTATATTCGATTGTACGTTTCTTTTAGTAATTTCATTTCATCGTCTGAATTTATTTTCTTTATCACAAAAGTCAATCCCTGTGGATTCGATCCTGTAAGATACTACAACACCTGTATACTTGCAGGTAAAACTGTACTAAATTTTTGGTTCATTAATTTGAGTCAAAGTTTAGGCGCAACACTTATTCAGAAATTGGAATCTTCCTCAGTCAAATGAAGTATGAAAGAGATGTTCTTCTTCGCGCTGACTTACTCGATTCAAAGCCAATTGCAACACCAATGGTTGTCTCCACTTATTTAAATGCTACTGGTTCTTTATTTAACTCACCAACTACTTATTGATCTTTAGTTGGTGCATTGCAGTACTTAACAATTATAGGGCCGGATATTACACATGCAGTGAATTTAGTGAGTCAATTCATGCATGCACCAAGAGATCAACACTTTCAAGCCGTTACAAGAATTTTTCCGATATGTTAAAGGCACTCTCCATTTCGGTCTCAACCCATTTAACAATCTAAATATCTCGGCAAACTCTGATGCCGATTGGGCTGGCTGCCCTGATACAAGTAGATCAACATCCGGTTATGCAATTTTTATTAGAGACAATTTAGTGTCATGGACTTCTAAAAAGCAATCCACAGTATCTCGATATTCTGCGGAATCAGAATACTGAGCATTAATAGTGTTTGGAACTGATTTGTTCTAATTATAGAATGTATAGTCATCTTTCCTTGTATAGCATGTACAACTTTAATAGTGTCTAGAACGTTTACATACTTGTAAAGTTTCTATATAATAGAATCTCCTACACCATTTGCAAATTGCTGTGGTTTCCATTACTGTCTAAAATCTTCTCAGGAACGAATTGAATCACGTCTAGTCCCTCTGTAAGAATTATTATTTGGTCCTCTAGGATGGGCTTTAGGGCCATTGGGCCATGGGGCATGGTTTGCTGGTGGGAACACACGGCCCTTGGAATTGAAATTCTTTTGGAACCCACTAGCGTCCTGTGTTTTGGAGAAGGGGTGAGACCTTTTTTGGCCATAGAAGGCGACTAGTTGAGTGGAGAAATTTTCGTGCATCTGCATCCTCATCTCAAACCCTTGGAGGAGCATCACCAGTTCACTGTATGCCAGCATCGGAGGTTTCAACATGGTGGTTGTAAATGTCTCATACTTGGGGCCGTGACTATTGAGGAGAAAAAACACCCGCAACTTGTCACTCACCAGCCGGCCAATTGCAGCAAGATTGTCACATATTCCTTTAAAGGCTCGAAATTGATTAGCCAAGGGAGTGGAAGAGTCCTTCCACGTGTAGGACAGCTGCTAGGTTAGTTGAAATTCCCATTCTTGGGAATTTTGGGCGTAAGCCGCTTGGAGAGATTTCCACACTTGATGCACCGTGTCCATGTCGACCACCAAGCTAAGAGATTCTTCAGAAAGGGTTCCAAGGATCCACCCACAGAGGAGCTGATTGTGTTTCTGCCATTGGAGGTAAGTCTCACTCACCTCTTTGCCATTGGTCTCATCAGTTTGGGGTGATGGGTTTGCTTCCATGAGATGTGGTAGGAGGTCTTAGCTTTCAGCAAAGGCCATCTGTTCCTTCCATAAGGGGTAGTTCCCCTGTGTTAATTTCAATGTAAAAAAGTTGTTCACTGAGAGGGAGATGGAGGCCATCAGTGAAGAAGACTCTCTTACTCTCACTTAGGCTTTTGATACCACAAAGAAGATTGCACTTAAGATGTTTGGAGAAAATTTTCACTAATTAAACGTGAGAGTGTATTGAGAGTCCTCTTTCTTATATATAGATGTTGTCTAATACATGAGAAGAAGATATTACATAGAAAAAGATATTTATAAAGCATAGAACATAAACCGATTAGCCTAAACTTATAAAAGGACGCCGAGTTTCAACCTTTGGAATAAGTACAAGAGTTGATGCAGTAAAAAAATAAACAAGGCAATTCTGCGCCTTGAAAAAAATCATGCATTGCGCAAAACAAAATCCCTCTCCACAATACTCCAACAAGTTTAAAAAAGCCCTAACCCAAATCCATCTGGGACAGGACTACTATTTGCAGGGATGGAAAAAACTGCATCTTTAATAACTTGGATTGAAGGGAGCTGATATATCATATCATTATCACACTCAGAAATGGTTTTACTAACTGTAGAATATAGATCAGGTAGGGAATGAACCCGTTTATGCACCAAGAACTGCTCAAAGTACCTTACCGCCCCTTCATGAACCTCTTCCGGAGATGGTAACAGCGTTCCATCCAGAAGTCTCATCTCATTCACCACAATAAATGATTTAGAAGCATGAGTGCGGAAAAATTCAGCCGACGCCTCTCCTGTTAATTTGTTGTTGTTGGCATGCAAATCTTTTATATCGTGCCCCATGAAATTTATGCACACGGCCATGATGTTTAATTTACTTCGTTAACAATGTCATTACGATACCTATATATTTATTAACAAGCTTTGCTATTCATATCCTCACATACCATACTTTTTTTTTTAATTTTTTTTATTCTTCCTAAACTAATTGAATTCATCTACTCATCATCTATACACCATACATTTGGTAAGAGAAAAAACAATGTATGGTGTGTAATCGTGTGAAGATGATGAGTAAATTTTTTATTTATGAATAGTTCAAACTTGAGCGGGATAAATTCAAACTCAATTCGTTTATTTACACTACAAGAAAAAATAGTATTTGCGGCTATTTTTATTTCCGGCGATAGAATTATGGTTGCAAAAAGCCAGTTTTTTAACTTTGGGAAAATGTTTGTGTCAATTGTGAAAATAGCCAGAAATATATACTTTTGCGGTGATTTTTGTGCGCCGGAAAAGATTGTAGCCGTAAATAAGCCATTGTGTAATTTTATATTGTCCTAATAACATTTTTGCCGTTACAAATATTTTTTACGGCGAAAAATTCTCACTTATTACGGCGACTTTTGTTTTGCCTTAATAATTTTCTACTTTTGCTTCTTATTTTCCCACGCGGGACTCCAGCCTTTTCCCTCTCTTTCTCAGTCTCTCGCTCTCTCTCTCTCTCTCTCTCTCTCTCTCGGGTTCTACACGGGGCTTGTCCCATCTTGTCACCGCTATCTTTTTGCCACCGTCCTCTTGCTGATGAGTTTCCGTTTAAAATTTTTCAGCTCCATCTCTCTCTCTCTCTCTCTCTCTCTCTCTCTCTCTCTCTCTCTCTCTCTCTCTCTCTCTGTGTAACTCTCATTCGTTTCTCTGTGCCCGCTTACTCTCGCTCATTTCGCTTGTAACTTTGGGGTTGATAGATGTAAAGAGTTTAGTTGTTTTACTTTTTTTTCTTTGATTTTATAATGAAACGAGCGTAAATTTGTGTATGGATTGTTAGATTTGGTTATAAAAGGGGAAAAAATGGCTTTAGTTATTCATGAATTTGGTTCAAATACTATACGATTGTCTTGCGACTATGGTGCTTCATTCCTACAAATACACATGTAAATGCATATGCAATGCCTAAATATGCTATTTTCTGGCAAACTCAGGGTTGTAATGTTTTTTGTGGCATGATTACTACATTATGCAAGTTTTTTTTTTTTTTCACTCTTTGCTTGGTTTCTAGTGGATGGGCAGTTTAGGAGATTTAAAATATAATTAGTCAGAATTATTTCAGTAGTGTTGGTGCAAGATTGGTTGAGTAGTACTAAAGCATGGGAAGTATTTGTTTTAAATTTGATATTATCTCCAGCAAATTTCAAACGTGATTTTAATAAATCTTTGTTTAACATATCAAAATTAAATAAGATATTAATAGTCACATTTGTATTATCTTTATAATTTTCCTTTAATATATTAAGAATGAGTTGGAGGAGCAGAGGAGGTTTTGATTCAAGAAAAACAAATAATTAGTCAGAATTCATGGCCCATTTGGTGGAAGGGACAAGTAGTTGTGGTTTATCCACTCAATTATTAGGTGCCCAGATCAGAACTAGGGTCCTTGCCAAGCAAATTTCATCATTTCAATGTACAGTCTTTACAATGAAAGCCAGTACAATGAAAAATGGAAGAAGCTCATGGGCTTCATTCTCTGCCTCTACAATTGCCTTGAGGTTTCCTTTTCCTGCTCAGTCATGTTCTCATAATCTTTCTTTTATTCTCTCTTCAATTGTTCCTTTGGTTGCTCTTGGAAAACATGCTGCTATCAAAATTTAAATGAACATATTTTATAGCCCATATACACCATTGCTCATACTCAAGAAAATGTTTTTTTTTTCTCTAAACATATGTGTGATGTAGGATTGCTGAGTAGAATAACTCTTTTATCTTAAATTCCTGTCCTAGGTGGTTGGTTGGTTCATGTTTTGAGAGAGGCCTATCACTTGTATTTATGAAGGGTAAGGGACAATTAATATGTAATTGGTAGATGGATTTTCTTAAAACTATTTTTATCATATCAAAAGAATCCTCACATTAAAGAGATGTAGGTCCAAATTAAACTGGTCCAAAGTCCATGGGTGCATGGCTCCAAACCTTGTTTGGATCTCCTGTTTATCTCTTAACTTGAACCTTCCTGCATTCAATCTTATTAAAGGTTGATACTACGTTCCAGCCCAAGCTTTATGAATCAGATTTGAAAACCTTGTATGTACTAAAGTTGATTTTATACAAAATCTGACTTAATTCATAAGTCCAATTCGTCCTCTCCTTTTTGAAAAACTAGAAATTCCATCGACGAATCCTTTGTATCTTCAAACAATTTTTGTTGTATGTTGAAACGATGTCTATAGCACTGCATCTTCTCCTTTATAGCCAATTATCATATTCATGTGTATGCATGTTTGGGAGTTGCCCTTGGAAACCAAACCAAATTAAACTAGGTTATTTTGCCAGCACATTTGACAGAACATCCTAGGATCATTCAGGGACGTAGACAAACTCAATACATTAAAGCAGGGTGAACAATTGGCTACGAAACTCTCGATTTTTAACGTTCATTAGAAGAATGCCTGTGTATTACTCTCCGCCTTTCACACTTACTTATCACCTTGTAGCATTTAAGTCTGATTGGTGTCTGTCACAAAAGATACACTAAACTCTTTCCATGAATTAGGTATATCTCTAGAATTGCCGAGCATCACGTGATTTCAAGTACTTCTGCTCTGCTATAACAGACTCTAGTGCCTCTCTCAGTTCAACGATTTTAACGTTTATTGGGTTCAAATGTTCTGAAAAGAGACACCATATAAAGTTATAATGGCAGAACAAAAGGAATTGTAAAGCATGTATCGGCTCCTTAAGCAAGTTGCTTGGGCTATCAAAGGTCAAGTTATTTCTTGTCACAATGGCAATGCAGATTTGAAAATGCATGGATGATGAAAAGAATATCAGAATTTGCTAATAGAAACATATTCAGAGGTTTTAACATATTCTGTTTAGGATTATATTTATTTTTCATCCTTTCTGTTAGAAATTATCTTTATTCTATTCTAATAAGCAGAGTTCAAAATAAAGATATTAAGCAAGATTTAACAAGCATATATTCACGTACATGAACCAAACAGATTAGACCTAACAGCAGTATCAGGTTATATACAGATTCAAACCATAAACAGATTCAGTCTAACAAAATATTCAACCTAACAGATAGATTCAGATTATTTACAGATTGTAACAGAACAAGATTAACAAGAAACTAAACCGTAGCAAGATCAATAATCAAAGGAATAACAGAAATGATAGAAATAAAAAAGAAATAAGCAAGAAAAGAACAACACAACCGATTTACGTGGTTCGACCCTAATGGTCTACGTCCACGGCAGGAATGGCCTCAGATCTTTATTGATAATCAGTGTCCTTCACAGAGAAGCCTCAAAAACACTCAAAGATTTACAAATCTTTCATCTCACTGTAAGAATCGCACAGATTTCCTTCACAACAGTGAAACCCTAGTTTCTCCTCACTGCTCTCTCTCTCGAAGACTCTCTCTCTCAATCGGCTGAAACATACACAAATGAAGATTAGATCTGTAGAAAGACCCATAGCGATACATATATATGGTGACACAGATGGCTCCACGTGTACAGATCCTGCGGCTGAAGTTTAACTTCTCTTGATGCTGCTTACGAGTCACATGCTGAACACGTGATCACCAACTCAGGCTTTTAAACTTCATCAATCCAGAATCTTCTACTTATTTATTTCGTTCAATGTCACAAAGAGAAAAGGGGTCAGATCACATATAACAATAACAAATAAATTAATTGCCATAACACTACAAATCTCCACCTTGGCAAAAGATTTATTTGCCAAATTATCAATTATCATCATTGGCTCATTCCTGCACTTATCCCCCTAATGGGGACTGACTCCAGACTCCATATGAATTAAGTTCAGACAGTGTCTGAACTTAGACCTGGGAGTGACTTGGTCATCATATCAGAGGGATTATCCTCAGTTGAGACCTTCTCCACACCTACAACCTTAGACTCTATAACATCCCGGACAAAATGAAGCCTTATATCAATATGCTTAGACCTTTCATGGTAAACTTGGTTTTTAGCTAAGTGAAGTGCACTCTGATTGTCACAGTGCACAGAAATATTGCCATTAAAAATACTTAACTCATTTGCAATGCCCTTTAGCCAAATGGCCTCTTTTATTGCTTCAGTCAATGCTATATACTCAGCCTCTGTTGTGGACAAGCCCACAACAAATTGTAAGTGTGACTTCCAGCTAACAGCCCCTCCAAAAGCAGTAAACACATACCCAGTTAAGGATTTTCTAGTGTCTACATTTCCTGCAAAATCAGAGTCTACATAACCAACTAGCTCACATCCTTTCTCAACACCCTTTCCATAACTAAGTCCTAGATTAGTAGTGCCAACTAGGTACCTTAGTACCCATTTGATAGCCTGCCAATGGGGTTTCCCTGGATTCCCCATAAACCTACTAACTATACTCACTGCATAAGTTAGATCAGGTCTAGAATAGACCATTGTATACATTATGCTCCCCACCATGCTAGCATAGGGGATTTGTTTCATAAAATCAATATCAGAATCTGTTTTAGCAGCCTGATCTACAGAAAGTTTGAAATGTTGACCTAAAGGTGTGTTAATAGATTTCAAAAGATACATACCAAATCTCTTTAGGACTTTAGAAATATAAGTTTTCTGGGACAGATATAAAACCTTTGCATTTCTGTCCCTTACTATTTCCATTCCTAATATTTTCTTAGCAGGGCCCAGTTCTTTCATTTCAAACTCAGATTTCAACATGCATTTAACTTCATCAATTAGATCAAGGTCTTTACAAGCTATAATCATATCATCTACATAAAGTAAAAGATATATCATTATTCCTTTTTCTTCCTTGTAATATACACAACTGTCATAGCAACTCCTATTAAACTTATTACTAATCATGTGTGTGTCAAATCTCTTATACCATTGTCTAGGAGATTGTTTAAGACCATATAAAGATTTTTTAAGAAAGCACACAAGAATATTATTTATTTTATCAGTAAAGCCTTCAGGAGGTTGCATATAAAGTTCTTCTTCAATTTCACCATGTAGAAAAGCTGTTTTAACATCTAATTGTTCTAAATGGAAGTTTTCAAAAGCTGTATAGGCTAGCAGTAGCCTGATTGAGCTATGTTTCACCACAGGTGAGAAAATTTCATTAAAGTCGATTCCCTCTCTCTGTGTAAATCCTTTTGCTACAAGCCTAGCCTTGTACCTGGTCCCTTCTATCCCTGGTATACCATCTTTTCTTTTAAAGATCCACTTGGACCCAATGAGTCTGACTCCTTTAGGTTTAGGCACCAGAACCCAAGTTTGGTTCTTATTTAGTGACTCCATCTCCTCATGCATGGCTAAGAGCCATTTAGATGAGTCTTTTCTAGATATAGCCTCTTTATAAGACCTAGGTTCTTGGTAAACAACATCATCAGCCACTGTCAAGGCAAAAGCTGTAAGGTCAGCCTGTCCAAACCTTTGAGGAGGTTTAATTACCCTCCTCTGTCTGTCTCTAGCCAGATTCCAAGATCTGGCTCCACCTTGACCTGTGTCCTCTGAGGTTTGATCCTCAGAGTCACTGTCATCACCATTTACAGGTTCAGGTTGGGTGTCACCCTGCTCCACCTCAACCTGAGATCCTTCTAATTGTTTGTCAGTATTATTGATTGACTATGTTTCTTGTACCCGAGCCATGTGTGACTCATTAAAAGTCACATCTCGACTAACAATACACTTATGTCTACCAGGTCTATCTACCCAAAGTTTGTATCCCTTTACCCCTTCAGGATATCCTATTAAAATGCACTTAAGTGCCCTAGGTTCCAACTTATCAGTTTTTGAATGTGCATAAGCTACACATCCAAAAACTCTTAGGTAGTCATATCTGGGGGGTTTTCCAGACCATAACTCCTGTGGGGTTTTAAACCCTATAGCAGAGGATGGACATCTATTTATAAGATGAACTGCAGTGGTGGCAGCTTCTGCCCAAAAGGTTTTGGGCAGTCCTGAATTAGACAGCAGACACCTAACTCTTTCTAAAATTGTCCTGTTCATTCTCTCAGCTAAACCATTTTGTTGGGGGGTTTCCCTCACAGTCTTATGCCTAAGAATTCCTTCTTTTTGACAAAACTGATTAAATTCATTTGACAGGAATTCTAAACCATTATCTGTCCTTAGGGTTTTCAGCTTCCTACCTACTTGATTTTCCACTAAAGATTTCCACTCCTTGAACTTTTCAAAGGTGTCACTCTTGTTCCTCAGAATATAAATCCAGACCTTCCTAGAGTAGTCATCCACTAAGGAGAGAAAATAACTCCCTCCACTATGTGAATTTACTCTTGCAGGTCCCCATAGATCTGAGTGGACATAGTCTAAGGTTTGCTTAGTATTATGGGTTGCTGACTTGAAACTGGCCCTCTTTGCCTTTCCAAAGATACAATCCTCACAAAAAGGTAAATTTCCTAGGTTCTGTTCAGTCAGTAATCCTTGTTTCTGTAACTCTACAAGCCCCTTTTGGCTTACATGACCAAGCCTCCTATGCCATGAGACAGACTTATTCTCTAAAGTGTTCTGTATAGAGGAAGCTTCCCCAACTACAGTTTTTCCAAGCAGTGTATATAACCCATTTTTAATAACCCCTTTCATAATTAGTAAGGAACCTTTAGTAACCCTAAGAACCCTTGCTTCAGACTTGAAGGTACAGCCTGATAAATCAAGCATACCAAGAGAAATTAAATTTCTCTTCAACTCAGGTATAAATCTGACTTCCTTCAAAGTTCTTTCAGTACCATCATGTAATTTTAGTCTAACCGACCCTATACCCATGATTTTACAGGACTTATTATTTCCTAAGATTACATGTCCCCCCTTTAATTCAGAAAAGGTTTCAAACCACTCTTTCACTGGACACATGTGAAAAGAGCAACCAGAGTCCATTATCCACTCTGTTTTAGAATCAACTTCACTCACTGTGAGTACCTTAGCACTCTTATAACCATCTAGCACCACAGAGGCATCCCCCGCCTCTTTGGTCTTATTCCCTACATTGTTTTTCCTGTCAGGGCAATTTCTTTTGAAATGCCCTTCCTTATGACAATGAAAACATTTAAAATGTTTTCCCTTAGATTTAGACCTAGATCTCTTAATATCACTCTTGCCTTTATTTTCTCTTTTTTCTATTCTGCCCCTAACAGATAACCCTTCCCCATGTTCCTGTTTGGTATCACCTTTGTTTTGTAATTCCCTAGTATTAAGTACAGATTGTACTTCATCTAAAGTCAAGGAATCCCTACCATACATCATGGTTTCTTTAAGGTTCTGATATGATGAGTCCAAGGAACTCATCAAGAGGATTGCTTGATCCTCATCCTCTACCTTAATATCTATATTAGCTAGATCTAGAATGATTTTGTTAAATTCATCAAGATGCTGTCCTATTTGAGTCCCAGGGTTCATTTTAAAGGTATAAAGTTTGGTTTTCTTGTGGAGTCTATTGGCTAGAGATTTTGTCATATACAAATTCTCTAGTTTCAACCATATTCCTGCAGCAGTGTCCTCAGTAGCCACCTCTCTCAGGACTTTATCCCTGAGAGAGAGGATTAGGGCACTGTGGGCTTTCTGGAGAATGTCTTCTTTGACAGTCTCCCTATCTTCCTCTTTCAAGGAAGAACCCTTCTTCCTTTCACCCAGGAGGGCATCCTGAAGTCCATGTTGGACTAGGAGTGCCCTCATCTTTATTCTCCATAACCCAAAGCCATTATCCCTGTGAATTTTTCTATGTCAAACCTCATTGTCCCCATCGACCTAGGCTCTAGATACCACTTGTTAGAAATTATCTTTATTCTATTCTAATAAGCAGAGTTCAAAATAAAGATATTAAGCAAGATTTAACAAGAATATATTCACGTACATGAACCAAACAGATTCAAAACTAATCAACAAATTAGACCTAACAGCAGTATCAGGTTATATACAGATTTAGACCATAAACAGATTCAGTCTAACAAAATATTCAACCTAACAGATAGATTCAGATTATTTACAGATTGTAATAGAACAAGATTAACAAGAAACTAAACCGTAGCAAGATCAATAATCAAAGGAATAACAGAAATGACAGAAATAAAAAAGAAATAAGCAAGAAAAGAACAACACAACCGATTTACGTGGTTTGACCCTAATGGTCTACGTCCACGGCAGGAATGGCCTCAGATCTTTATTGATAATCAGTGTCCTTCACAGAGAAGCCTCAGAAACACTCAAAGATTTACAAATCTCTCATCTCACTGTAAGAATCGCACAGATTTCCTTCACAACAGTGAAACCCTAGTTTCTCCTCACTGCTCTCTCTCTCGAAGACTCTCTCTCTCAATCGGCTGAAACATACACAAATGAAGATTAGATCTGCAGAAAGACCCATAGCGATACATATATATGGTGACACAGATGGCTCCACGTGTACAGATCTTACGGCTGAAGTTTAACTTCTCTTGATGCTGCTTACGAGTCACGTGCTGAACACGTGATCACCAACTCAGGTTTTTAAACTTCATCAATCCAGAATCTTCTACTTATTTATTTCGTTCAATTTCACAAAGAGAAAAGGGGTTAGATCACATATAGCAATAACAAATAAATTAATTGCCATAACACTACACTTTCTAATATTTTTATTAGGTTATTTAGAAATGAGAAACAGCACATCATTAGTTAAAAATCAAGCTTTTTCAATATTTTAATTCTCAGATTAAAAACACGCACATTTATCTTTGATTCAACTTTCTACAAATACAACCAAGGGCATATCTCATAATATTAGTTCCAGCTACAACATGCAAGGTGAGGAAACTAGGGTCTGAGGTGCCTATTTAGCCACTATTCCTCATTCACATGTTTTCTTCATTTATGTGCCAATTTGTTCCTCAAAATGTTTCTTACTGCCTTCAACTCTATTTAGACTTATATTTATTTTTCCTCCTTTTTCATGTTTTTATTAGGTTATTTAGAAATGATAAACAACACATCATTAGTTGATAATCAAGGGTATGCCTTCTTACAGTAATATGTTTCAACAATACTACTTGCCATGTTGGATTTTTCTGAAATGTACTTTACTCAGATCAGAATCCAACAGTTCCAAGTACCGTTGGCAGATTCCAAATAAATGTAGGAGAAATATTTAGATCAAGAGAATGCAGTAGAAGTATATTGTTCTATTTTTATCTCTCCCACTTTTTCCTCTTCCCACGTTTCTTTTTTGTTTATTGTTCTTACCAACTGACTTAACCTATGATTTACATGGCATTGTGCTGCATTTATTCCTAATTAAACACCTTTTGCACCTCTACTTATTCCTAGATGGACAAGAGTTAGATGCAAATCACCTCTACTTAATATATTAAAACAAAATGCCTCCTACTTAGTTAATATTTTGTTCATTAGTTTACTAGTGTGGGTTAGGTAGTGTATTGTTAGGTTTTGTGGATATTTTGTAACTTATGTCAATGTACGTTTCTCTTGCCACCAACTGGTCACTTGGAAGTTATTGGTCATTTAATGTCTAGTCAAATTGCTATAACAAGGTAAGTTATCAATACATACATAGCTTTTTTTTATATGATTATTAGTGCAACACTGAACTGTACCTGTTCTTATTCTTCTTCTTACTTTTTGCTTTCTATCTATCATTCATCATTATTCTATTTTTTTTTTCAAGGTTGGGAATTTTACTTGCACTCGTTAGTGTTCTTGTCAGATGGTTGTATGAAGAAAAATCATATGGGAGAATGTGTGTTGGCCTTACCCTGATAATTGGATCATTACAGATGTCATCTTTGACGTTGAAGGATCTCTATTCTCAAAGTAAGTGTCATATTCTTAGATCTAATTTAACCCCATAACTGGAAATTCCAATTTGTTGAATGTTGATCTATATATATACATGCATGCCACCAAGCAAAATTAGAAACATTATTAGGATTTTTTTCTTCTCTTCTAAGTGCATATATATAAATATATTGGATAGTTTTATTTTCTAATATGTAACAAAATATATATATATATATATATACGCGAATCCATGAATATATAATATATAGCCACGTACGACCAAAGATGAGGTCAAAGTCATTGTCCCCCTTCCTAATTCAAAACACGAAAGAAGAAAATGGGTGTGTACTGCAGGTGTACTGTTTCTCCTACTGCAGTTTTGGTTTGTAATGACCCATTTTCTTCTTTTGTGTTTTCTTTAACCATTTTAATATTTTTAATTTTTATATTTTTAACTCTAGTAATTATCTGTTACCTGATCACTATAAGAAAAAGACTATTTTTGATTTTGTCTCAAAAATTGTCCAAAATTGCTAGAATTTAGCAACAAAATGAAAAACATCACAATTAAGAGTCATTTGCAGTGATTTCTTTTATGATGAACTTAAAATCAACGAAAAAACCTATTTACCAACTTTAACTTAAAATAGAATAATATATTGAATGTTGGGTCTTATGGATCATTGGCATCCGTGTGAATTGTTTTGTTTTTGTTTCTGTTTTTGTTTTTTTTTTTTATGATTTTTTCTAATGGCTTTCAATGCCGATATGAATTGTCGACCATACACAGATTTGTTTGGTTTTCCTCAACGACCTAATTAGATGTTGTAATTTTTGACTTTTGTGTTTGCAATCAAATATATCAATTAGAGATCTGCAAGATTGTGATAAAGATAATTTCTTAACTTAATATATAATACAAAATTAAGAACAACTCAGAAGATTATATATAATCATATCCAATCAGAAACATAAATACTTTTTGGATATTCTGCACTTGCCCTATATGTGAAAATTGTTCAAATTTTCACACACATACACACTCGTGATGGAAGATGACAATAAGCGCCCAGGCCCCAGATAATTAATAGTTTTTTAATGGGGTGTTGACTAGTTTTTTCATCAGACTTGGGTCGTTGTTTTCCCACATTTTACAGGCTTTATCTATGGCTAGCTATAAATAATAGTATTAGACCAAGAAGTCATAATAATCTGACGCCTTAGTATTAGACCATCTAATTGAATAACAATAAGTTTTGCAAAAACTATTAAGCTCTAATTCATGAATTGGATAATGCGTGTCGGTTATTAAGTTTTAGTGTAGGCAGCATGTAGTGTGATTTTGTGATTGAGGGGTGCTCATAGCTTTCTTGTAAGCTTAATCTCCTTTTGCCTAATTATCAGGTTTATGTCTACTTATAATTTATATGTTTGGGGTTGGCAACTATATATAATATGGTCTTTATATGTATATATATGTTATACCCAAGCAGACCCACTTATTGAAGAACATAATCTAGACCGGTCTAGTCCTTGTCTTGTGTGAGTTGTCACTCATCAATGCATTTTTGCTCTATAAAGGTTCTTTACTACTTTATCTGAACAAAATATAAAGTGATGGTCTTTTCTAATCTCATTTTGTTTATGGTGGTTAATTTAAATCTAAAACCTCATTATCTATTTTTTGTTCTTGTTTCTCACAAGATTGAATCAAGATATCCAGAAATATAGAGCAAAAACATTTCAGAAGCTAGCAAAGATGGAATCAAAGTTAAACTCATATAGAAAGAATTCCACATTACAAATTTATTTTCGATTGTGATATGTTGGATGATATTGTGTAAAACTTAAAACAATGGTAGTGGTGAATTTTAAATATGTACTTTGAGGTTATATGAATCATATTGGCAAGCAAATATAAATTTCTCTCAATATAGCATTTTTTAATTTATTAATAAGCAAGTACTTGTCATAAAGGAAAGGAAATAAATATCAGGTAAAAAGCGTCTGACCAAAATAAACATGTTGACGTTTCAAGTATTTCTGGTGAAAATAATCCGCCGGAATAAATCTTTGCCCAATTTTAGCATCTATTTCCAGTTAAATAAATTAGCCGCAAAATAATATCTGCGGTGAAAAATATTTAGCCGCAAATATATTTGGATATGGATGAGGATCTTGACAAAATTTTTTGCGATAAAATTTTATGACATTTGCGGCAACTATTTTTGTCGGAAATAATGAGTATTTGTGGCAATTTTCAAAGTAGCTGAAAAAATTTTTACTTGACTCTTTAATAGCGGCTATTCGTTGGCAACTAAAAATAGCCGGAAATAATTAATAGGGAAGTTTCATATTATTTCTTGTAGTGAATTAATAAACGAACACAGTTTGAAAATTATAAAACTTTGTATTTATCAATATTTTATGACTTTTTTTAACTTTAAAAAATGATGACATCTTAAATATATAAAAAGATAAAAACAGTAGCGTGGTATATGTAATCATTTAACTCTCAATTTATTCATTGACATAGATAGATATGTAGGTAAAAACTTATGTAGAAAGCCGATCGATCGAGTACTCTAGTGCTTCTAAACTTGTGATAAAAAGTTATGAATGGTTTAATTGTTACGACTACAAGATTTCTATACATAATTTACCTAACCAATTAATTTAAATATATAATGTAACTCGTTCATAATAAAAATTGGAGAATATATATATATATATATATAATTTCAATAACGACATTTATTTCATCTAACAAATAATAAATCAACTAAACAATTCATGAACAATAAATTCAAATTCCTTAAAAAAATTATTTATGAATACATGAAATAAAATACAATAATAAACGAACTCAACTTAACTCGATTGTAGCTCAAGCTGTCTCTCTAAAAGCTACACAACCATGAAATTCTCATCGTTAAATGGCAAGTCCAAGCAGTCGAGGGCTTTGGAATTTTCACATAAAGATCAGTATAATGGGACAGGTCCAAGAATTGCAAGCTGTGAGATGACGAGACCAAAAATTTGATAGTGACCAAAAAAGCATAAGCCTCATCACACATAATTTCTCACGACTAGAGGAGGATTTTTTTTATAATTTTATGAGTCAAATATTTTGAAAAATTCAAAAAGAATAGAGAATATGTACGAGCTCACAGCACTACTATATATTAGTACTCATGAGTAATATGAATTTCAATATTAAATAAATTATAATGATCTACATATTATATTTATCTCGATTTAAATTGTAGAAAATATTTGAGTAACAATCTTTGTTCGAATTAACCTTATTCTAAAATGTCAATTGCTTTACAAACTTTGCCAAGTGGACCCATTCAGACAATAGCAGCGAAATCATGTACCTACTACCCATTTTCTTGTACTGAATACATTATTTTAACATCCCTATAGTCCTTCTAGATGTATCTTATTATGTATTCAGACACTTGAATACTTTTACAAGGTATGATGTATACCAATACTCTTTCATCTTATTTTTATTATGTTGTATTGATGTATATCCACCAATAGATCAAATCTTTTTTTTAGAATAACAAATTCAATTATTGATAGAGAAGCTACATTTTACTTATCATCCACTCACTTACATATGCTTTTTAGTGATGAAAAACCAATTGAAGAGATCAATCACAATCGGTCAAAGATGACAAGTATATTTAGTTCAAATATATAATTAAGAAAAATATTCTAGCCACAAAATGATTACACAAAGTAATCTTACAAATTGATGTGACTTGATGTGATTTGTCAAATTGTAAAGTTACTTTATTATAAAATAAATCTAACGGATCACATAAAGTCACATCAATTTGTATGATTATTTTTATAATTTCTTTCTGGCTATCCCTACAAGAAATTTGATTTTTAGGGATGAAATTTGGTAGGGACGAAATAAATTTCGTCTCTAAAAATACTTTTTAGAGACAAAATTTAAATTTCGTTTCAAAATATGGAAAACCTTATAAATCCGTTCGAACAAATACATATTAGTTCGAACCGGAGATTCTTGGACGAATTAGATCATCTCCAAAAGTCTAACCCGTTCGAACTAATAAAATTTAATTCGAACAGATAATTAATCTATTCGAATGCAATATAATATGTTCGAATGAGTATTACCTTGTTGGAACGGTATTCTTTAATTGTAATAATAAATTGTTAAAATTGTAATAATACATATTTTTTCTATTAATTTGTTATCATTTTCAAAGTAAATAAAAATGTCTATATATTATATATTATGATTTACAATGAATTAAAATATTTACAAATTCATAAATTAATTAATAAATATTTAAATATTTAATTAATTTAAAAATATTTTAGTTAAATAAATATTACTTTAAAGATAGTTTCATTTTTTCTATTATCGTGAACATTAAGTATAATGAAAAGAAAATATAATTAACAATAAAGAGGCTAGCAAACACTAAAAATAAAAACTATACATTAATTACATCCCAAAAGGAGTTAGACGTTCTATACAACATAAAAAAAGTAAAATAATAACTAACAATATCTATTTGTTAAGTAAATCAAAATCCTCCTGTAAGGTATATAAGCGTCCATTCAGGTCCTTAAACTTCTCCATGATGGGCTCAATGAAGTCCCTCAATAAAATTTGGTGGTGCTCTGCCAATACAGCTCGTACCTCATCTAGAGTAGCCCCAGCAGGCTGTCTCTCAACACGGGTAGCAGCAGTAGAAGCTGGATTAGTAGGGGGAGGCAAATCCTGTACTGCATGAGTCTTGTTAACGGGCCCTATCTGTGGCGACCACCCCTCACTCGAAGTCACTGTAACACCCGATTGGAGTAGAAGGTTAGATATCAGCAGTGCAAATGGTAGAATACCTCCACCCGAATAGCATGACTATGTTCGAATGCGGAGGAAGAAATACAATGCCAGATCAATCGGCTCCCCCTGTGCTATCCAAAATCAATCTTGTATTTTTTCGAATCAATGTTATACTCGACAATTAGATTAAGCATTCTAAAAAATGCTATACAGTCGGTCTGTCGGATCACTTTACTGCCATCATATGGAGGAGCCAAAGGGTCTCGCACTAGCTCACGAACTTGATCGTATGTGAGACTATCATCAAGTACCTCATTGCCACTTTCACTATCATCTGAGCCAGCATCCAGCTCTACAGTCTCTACACCTGGTGCTGGCGATGAGGATATGGCTGGTGTGTCCTCATGAGATGGTGCAGTTGCTGCTCTCGCTATTGCTGCTGCAAGATATGGATCTGGCTCCCACCTCAAATCAAGAAAATCAGGAATAACGCGGGGAGAGAAGATAGTACTCACTCCCCGAACTACTAAGTTGTAGCATAGAGCATCACCAGACTGCTCTCCCATGTTATGGTAATACTCACCGACCATCTCAGGATATGTTGTGCCCCTCTGCCGACAGATCGAGGTCCATCCATGATCGGTGATGATGTCATGTATGCTCCGTCCCTCCTAAGTGAGATCACGGAAGTCATCTAGAATGATCTCCCTCTCAACTAGTATAGGCCTCACGACCGACTGAGAAGAAGCTGCTTCGCTACTTTGGCCTGTCTGGGGTCGGGAACGTTTTCTTCCACTGCTACTTGCCATTAGTATACTGTTGATCTACAAAATAATTATGTAATCTAATTAAAGTGAAGAAGTTTGATGATGTTGTGCTGTAGTGTTTGGCAACTGCTTATTCGAACGGATTCCAATCCGTTCGAATAAGGGCTGGTAGATATCATCTTTAGTTCGAATGATTAAAATTCAATTTGAATGGCCTAAAATTCCATTCGAATGACATTAAATTCCATTCAAATGACGTTAAATTCCATTCAAATGACCTTAAAATCCAAGTGTGGAATCAAGTGAAGATAGAGAGAAAAGAGTTCAAAGATTAATGGCAAGAATTAAACATGGGCAGAGTATGGGGAGTCTCAGACTTCCAATGCATGCTATGCCAAAATATGAAATAAGAAAATATTGAAACAAAACTTTCAAATATTATTAAATGAAAGTAAATATTTAAACGAAAGACTTACAAGCTTGAAAATAAAGAAAGAGAAGAGAAGGAAGGTGAATTTAAGCTTGGAAGTAAGTAGGGAATTCTGGAAGCAGTTCTTGTTGAAGGTGAATTCGGCTAGAAAGTTTTGCTTAACAAATGAAATGAAGCGTCCTTTTATAGATGAAGGAAGCGCTTTTACAAATAGTGAATCCCATTAATCACGGGATGAATAGTGAACAGTGAACAGTGACTTTTTTACTATTCACTTTTCAGAAGCATGTATTCGTCGAAAGTAGTTTTGTCTTCTTTTCGCCGAAAGTGAAATATTCTTTCTGCACCAAAAGCAACTCTGTCTTCTTGTGCCAAAAGCAAACTGTAATGAGGAAACCATCTTTCCGCCCCTAAAAAGTTGAAACTCCAGGGATGAAAAGAGGCCAAATGGTCGGGCATGATTCAATCTCCCAGTCGAAGGGGATAGTCTTCTGAGTCATGACCGAAAACATTGTAAGGATCAAAGTCTGATGAAGCCTCCGATTCTTTAGCTGATCTTTCACTGTTAGAGTTATCCTCTATGGATGTCTTTAACAGTTCGAGTAAATCTTTCTTCTTCAACTGGTCAAAAGGAGACTTTTTCTTTGAAGAAGATGTTGAATCTTGGGAATCTGTAGAATCCTTCTTCTTGGCTGAAGATGCATTTTTCTTCTGCTTGGATGAAGAGCTCTTTGATTCTGAAACTGAAGCTTGATCAATTAATCCTGGGATGGTTGGATATGTAATCAAGGCTTGCTTTGAAACAGGGGAAGGAAACTCCTCTTTGTTCTTTAGATTAGGAACTACAAGAGGAAAATCTGTTGAAACACGAGAAATAATGTCATTTGTGTGTGAAAACTTATCCCACCATTTGACGAAATATTGGCAAACTAAGATGTCTTCATTTTTGGTGTATTACCATCTACAAATCCAATGGGTCTTGTATTTGGCATAGAAATGGAGTAAGGGAGGGAGTTTGGTTAAGGTTTCCTTTATTTCAATATAGTCGTAATAATTATACTGAGTTTCAGTTCCCTTAATAGTTTTGAAAGTAGAAGGGTGGGTTTCCCATTCTTCTTCTGTTACAATAGAAATAATGAAACAATTGTGAAAGATGATCTTTGAGCGATCAACTTTATAATGAATTGGTTTAATAAAGATGGAACTGGTGTTAACCAAGATTCCAAGGTAAAAGGAGAGGTTTTTGTTTAGATCTTCGGGGATCCAATGAAAACCTTGGGGGAAATAATCTGAAGCAATTTGGAAAGGATCTGTTTTTACCGATTTCTCAATGTAAAACAAATTCTGAAACCAAACTTTTTTGAACTATTCTGCCTTGTTGGCAGAGGGAAATCTGGGTGCCGCCGAAGCCAAGGGGTTTGCATACGGATCGTATGGCATGGCCAAGGTGGAAGCAAATGAACTTGAGGGAATAGGTCTAGGAACTTGTCCTAGATTGGTAAATCTGTTGGCCATCTCCAGTGGGGAGGAAGCCAAAGTAGATGCAGATGCCTCCGGCATAAGCATTGGGTAAACAGTCGTGGGTGGTGGTGAAGTAACCGATAGAACAGGTTTCTTCTTCTTACTCATGTTTTCTACAAGAATTCACAGGTAAGAAAATCAGGAATAGAATTATCAGAACCTTTGATAAATTCAATATCATAATCAAAAACACTTAAAATAGCTTGCCATCATGCAAAAATCTGTTTTGATGCAATGTTTTTAACATCTTGTTCTAAAACAGTTTTAGCAGTTTTGCAATCAATGCGTAAAAGAAAATGTTGGTTAAGCAAATCACTTTGAAATTTAGAAATGCATAGTACTACAGATAAAATCTCTTTTTTAATAGTACTATAATTATGTTGTGCATGATTCCAGGTTCTGGAGTGGAAACGAACAATTTGTTCAGAGGAACCAGGCGAAATAACTTGTTTCAGGATGCCGCCATAGCCTACGTCTGAGGCGTCAATTTCGACAATCTTGAAGCTGTTTGAAATAGGAATACCAAGACACGGAAGAGTTTTGACATGTGTCTTGATTTGTTTAACAACATTGGTGTGAACATCAGTCCACGGAGAAGGATTAGAACGCAATCTCGCAAAAAGAGGGCGACATTGTTTTTTCATATCCTTATAGAAATCTAAAATATAGTTCAAAGAACCAAGAAATATTTGAAGCTGATTTTTGTCAAGGATGACATCAGGAAATTTGTCAGCAAATTCAATAGCTCTTTGAATGGGCCTGATTTTGCCTTCAAAGATGTCATAACAAAGGAATCTGATCTTGGTTTGAAATAATTTAATCTTCTTTGTAGAAACAACAAGTCCATTTCTTTTGATGATCTCAAGAAACATTTTAAGATGTTTCCAGTGTTCATCAATAGATTTGGAGAATACAAGAACATCATCTATGTAGACGATGGTGAAATCAGTGAATGATAGGAAGATATCATTCATAATATTTTGAAATTCACTAGGAGTGTTCTTCAGCCCAAATGGCATGACGTTCCACTCATAGTGACCAAAAGGAGTAGTGAAAGCAGTCTTGTACTTGTCTGACTCCCTAATTTGGATCTGCCAAAATCCAAACTTAAGGTCAAACTTGAAGAAAATAACTGCATTACTTAACATATGAACCAAGTCATTCTTGTTAGGGATGGGATACCGAATCCATTCTAACACCTTGTTCAGTGGTTTGTAATTAATGACTAAACGGGGTGTACCTCACTCAATCTCAGCATTTTTCTGAACATAAAAAGCAGCACACGACCAGGGGGACTTACTATGCCTGATGATATTCTTAGCAAGAAGATCCTGGATCTCAGTTTTGCAAAACTCCAAAGTTTCTCTATTCATTTGAATAGGTCTTGCTTTGGTTGGAATTAAATTTTTAGAAAAATCTTTAACATAAGGTAAAGAAACAACATGTTTCTTCCTATGCCAAAAAGCATTAGGAAGTTCCGAGCAGACTTCATAAATCAAAGTTTTTTGAAAATCTTCAATTTTTGATCTAAGCAAGGAATCATGTAAATTATCATAAACACGTTTGAACTTGATTTCTTGTTTAAGAAAATCTAAATGTTTTCTTTTTGCAGAAAGCAAAAACACAAATCTTCTAGCAGTATCGCGTTCAAACTTAGAAGAAACTTAAACTTAACTTTCTGTCCAAAGGGGTCAGTAGTGATCCCATCGGCTTCAGAAAGGAATGGATAAATCATGTTAAGAAGAGGCATGCTAAGAATAACATCACAGGTCAAATTCTTAACAAGCACAGAAGGAATTTTAAAACAAACATTGTCCTGGCAAACATGAGCTGTGTTTAACTCATAAAGAATCTTCATCTTAGATCCGTTTGCTGAGAATAGATTCTCTTCAGACTTTTCGAAATAGGAGGTAGGAACTAAGCCTTCTTGGATACAATTAAGATCCGCTCCTAAATCAATCAAAGCAATAGTAGAGAATTTTTATTCATGATTAACAATAATCTCTACCAAACAAAACCATTTCTGCGGAACAGAACAGTGAATCAAGCAAATATCCTTAGTTGGACTAGAGGGTTCAGCATGGTCTGACTGGTTTGATTCTTCACCAGAAGGACTGTCATGATCAAATTCTTTATCCAACTTTAAACATGCTAAATCTTGTTTAAAAGAAGCATTCTCAGATTTGAGAGTCTTGATCTCTTCTTTGAGTTCATTAATCTCTTTTTTAACAAGAGATACTTCATGCTATAAATCCTTTAATGAAATATCTTTCGGTTTTTTTTTTTTTGAAAGCGTCTCAAAGTTTCTTCAAAAGAAATCTTCCCTTTGGAGGATGGTGGCTCTTTACGAGTCATTTTCTCCTTGAGCTTCTTGAGATATTTCTCTTTTAGCTCAGGGTCTTGAATTTGTGAGATGATAGAGAGGAGCATGTTTTCATGTTCCTGCTCTTTACTCAAAACAAGTTCTTGTTTTCTTTCACAGTCTAAAACATTGATTATTTTGACTTTAGAAATACAACAAGAATCATTGCAACCAAGCTTAATATTTGGTGAGTTAGAATGATCAGAGTCTGAGTGGTAATCAGATCCACTGGAACTATATTCATCATCATCCGAAGATGTAGGAGATCTATGTTTGAGTAAACGAAACAGATCTTCTTGATCTATGACATTGATATTTAACTCATTAAGCTTTTTCTTAAAACCTTATGGCTTCTTTGTACACTTATTCGCATAGTGTCCAGGTTGGCCACAATTAAAACATGTTCCCTTTGCAGGGGTTTTGAAACCTTTTTCTGAAATGGTTTCTTTCTTGAAACCAGTTTTGAAACAGGTTTTTTGTAAAACTCATCACGGGATCTGTTATAGTTCCTGCGAGGTTTTGAAAACTTTTGAAAACTCTTTTTATGCTGCACGGATGGAGCAATAGGAGGAAGGCCAAATTGTTCGTAAAAGTTTCCCATCTCGTATTTGGCTTTCTTTTTATCCTTCATCTGTTGAGCAATCATCCTTTGATCATTGCACATACTAATACCAAGTTTCTAAATAATACTTACAAGATCACCATAAGTATAATTATCATAATTCAGATAACCGTAAGTGAGTCCTTTACCTTAATGGCGAACAAACGAGGCAATCTATCAATGAATTTCTCTTTCCAGTAAGGTTTTTGGGAATCATCTCTAAGCATAACATGAGACATAAAAACATCTTTATACCAACGATAATCAGACATTTTATTGTATCGCAAATTATTCAAATAATCAGAAATTCTATTTGTGATGTTAGAAGGGGTTCCAACAAAATGTTTTAACTATGGTGTAAATTAGGGTATTGACACCATTAGGGGACCCATGGGTTCCTTCCCTTCGGTTCCCTTCAGCATCTAAAATGGGTAGCCCTTCTTCATCCCTTTTGATGGCTGAACAAATGGTTCCCTTGCTTCCGCAGTGAGATGTTTATCCCACCAAGCACGAAGCATCCCTGAAAATCCATTGGTCAGGATATCAACAATATCAGTCTGGCTGAGTTTGTTGTTGTAATAAGCAGTAGCAACCATAGACATACTCAAAGTATTGAGGATTTCTTGCTCGAAGAATCCATCAGTATTCCATTCATACATTTGGTCAGCAGATACGGAGAATTGACATTGAGAACCTCTTTCTTCGTACTGTAAATCAGGGGGAGTGGGTCTAGAATACCAGTTTTTCGTGAGACCTATTGGTTTAATGTCTCTCGAATATATCCTGGCAAGTTCGGGTTTTTCAACTTGAAGACCCTGAAATTCTTTTTCAAGTAAATCAATTTTCTGAACTAAGGAATTATTAGATAGAGAAACATCATTATCATAATCATTCCAAGTACATACAGAAAAAGAATCATCGAAATTAACCCTTGGCTGTTTCTGTCTATAGTGGAAATAGAGGGTTTTTCTTGCTTAACTTGGGCAAGCATTTGATCAATTTTAGCCATAATACTGGTCTCTCCAAGATCGATCTTTGACCTGTCTTCTGGTAAAATAATCAAAGGTTTTCCAATCATTTTCGAACTTGTTGAAGCAGGGTTTTCAAAAACAGGTTTTTCAACTTTATCCTCTATACGATCGAGTTGTTGACCTATTGTATGGAGGGTCTGGTTGACAAAATTGTTTTGTTCGATAATCTTTTTGGTTTCAACTAAAACATTTTCATTCAGACCTGGATCCGAGATTTTAAAAGGTGAAGCTTTCACTTCTTTCCCTTTAACTAAAATAAGAATGGTTTCTAAAGGAGAGTGGCTGGTTTTTACAACATTCCTGCCTTCTTCTTTAGTAAAACTTGATTTTAAAACATATAAATATTGTTTTGAATCATCCTTCTTTGAAGCATAATTATTCTCAAGAAAATCAAAGAATAAGATGTGTTTGTTATCCTTGTACATCTTTTTCTTCCATTCTTTTCGAATCTTCTGTTTCTCAGGAACTGAGTAAATCCTATGATAAGTTTTTCGCTTATCATGGTTTTCTTTTGATATAAAATCTTCATGTAAATTAATTATGTCAATAACAAGTAATTCAGAATCTAAATCATCAAGTGCTTTATCCAATACCATTAGATTGGAATGGATAGGAGCAACCATATCAGAAGCTGTAGGAGATGTTGACTTGGCTTCATCTTCTACTTTTACTTCTTCCTTTACGGATTTACTTTTGGATTTAAGATCATCTTTGGTTGAATAATAAGCAGAGGTAACTTGGGACTTAGTTGAAATTCCTTCCAACTTTATGTCTTGGTCTGAGGGTCCTTCTTTTGAGTGAAGTTCCCTAATTATGATTGGACGAACAGGATTATCATGATCCTTCAAGTATCTTTCGAGATTTTTATCTCGTGGATCTTGGTCCGAGCTAAATGACGACCTAGAACCAGCAAAAGAATTTCTTCTTTCTTTGATCAAAGATTGGTCAAAAGCAATTTTTATAGTACCGTCAAGATACTGGTGAATATACTTAAGGTCTGAGTCTTAGGCTAGAACTTTCATGGGAGGAAGTTCTTGCTTGAGTACCCATTCATCCGGAAGACTTACATCTTTCCAGAATAGCATCTTGGGTGTTGTGATGTTGGAGTTCGAAGTTGAACTATACATCAGAACGGTCTCATTTTTTGGAGACTTAATCTTAGCCTTTGGCTCAAGGCTAGTGCTTAAGACTCTATAATAGATGCGGTAAACTAAAGACATTGGTCTGCTACCTACAACCATATCAAAACCAAAGGTTTGGACATTCAAAGTTAAAGTAGACAAAACATTTTTATCAAATAAATCAACAGTTAAATCATGATAGCAGTTAAAATGAACAGGTCCATCAATTAGAGAAGTTTGAACTATCCCTAGAACACTATCATTAAACTGCTTAAATCTGCCATCACGCAAACATAGAAGAACATAAGCATTAATACCTTTTCTAACTAAAGGTACAATAGCTACTTGAACAGAAGCAATATGCATAAATTTAAAACCTTTTTCTTGAAAAGATTTTATCATTTTCTTTTGAAATAGAACACATTGTTCTTGTGTTCTGGAAATAGGAAAAGTTTGTTCTATAGTTTTTACCTGAAACAAGCTTTTCATTTTTGATTGAATCCATGTGCGATTATAAAGAGAATCAACTTTGATCTTTGGCATGTGCCATTGATTAGAAGTACTTGAATCATTTTCTGAAATCTCATAATCTTCTTCATTAATAATATCAGGAGGCAAACCTGACCTGGAACTAACAGATGAGCTAGATCTAAACATCTTGCTCACCTTGGTAACCACTGAAACAAAATTCTTTGGTACATCCTAGACCTAGGTCTTTTCCTTTTCCTAGTTGCAAGACTCACACATACCGGAGGGCCACAACATCAAAGCATCAGCTCTATATCCCTTCAACGTCCTTCACACGCCTACCCGGCTAACACGAACAACACGGGACTCCAGAAACTTACGAATGATGTATTTGACTACGGTGGTGTACAACAGGAAAATCGAGAAAATAGCTAGGAAACTTTCAAGGAGAACCAGAATGTTTCCAGAAGTTATCAAGATAAGAAAGAAATCAAGATAAAGATAAGCTGTTAGCAGCCAAAACCAGAAAGTGGCTCTGGAAACATTTTGTTTCAAGGAGAACCAGAATGTCTCTGTTTTTAGAACCAGAATGTCTCTGTCATTCGAATGTCCTCATAAAACTCCATTCGAATGACCTGGAATTTCATTCGAATGGCCTTGAATTTCATTCGAATGACTTTAAATTCCATTCGAATGGAACTGAGCCAAACAGACATGGCTAAGTCGACTCAGTCCCGAATCTACAATTCTTGGATTCACCATAATCCAAGATTTTAATCGGTAGAAAGGATTTAGGAGTGAAGCCCCATCATTTCTACTAATTACCTTTGTGTCATTTGGCCCCAAAACAACAAAATGGGGTTGGATTGATTCAAAATCGACCCCTTCAAAACCAACGAAAATTTTTCAAAAATAACAAACCCTTTAAGGAAGATGAGGACCCATACCTCTTGTTCTTGGAGATTTGAGGACTTGGAGTTGGTCACGGCATTGTGGCTACAAACGACGGATCATTCGATCCGACGGTTCGAATGAGAGAGGACGAAATCAACGAAGAAGAGACTGTATCGCGACTTATATAACGTAAGTTCGCTCGAACGGAAAGGGTATAAGTTCGAACAGTAAGGGTTTTAGTTCGAATGAAACATATAATAATGAGAAAAATTATATATAAGTACAACAGGTAAAAAAATACGTTTTATATTACTAATACTAGTATATAATACTAATATTATTAATAATAAAAACTTTCTGGACTCGTATATACAATATAGTATATATATAATATATATTAGATAACTATATTATATAGTATAGAGTATTTAATTAAAAACCTATATATATTATAAGTAACTAGTATATATATAATATACTATATATATTATGCATTAGATGAGTATAAAATAGTATTGTGTAAAACATTGCATTATAAAGTAATATACTTATATATAGTAAAATATTGCATTAAATGAAAGTATAAAATACAATTAGTGATACTAAATAAAATATTATACTATTAGTAATGCTTAATATTATAGATTAATAAGAAACTTATTATTATACTATTAGTGACACTTAGTATTATATAGTGTATGTAGTTTTAATATATACTAATAATAATATTGGGTGTATTATGTGTATATTTATACCGTGCTATAGTTATCTGTTTGAACGAATATCAAAATAGTTCGAATACAGATAAAATTTGTTCGAACGAATTTTTTTTCTTTGGAGGGAAAATTCGCCCCAAATTATCAGTATATGCTAGAGAATATTCCTTTTTTTTTGTTCAAACTCTAATATTAACAATTTGAACCAGAAAATATTGTGGGAAAAAATCACGATTTTTTCATTTTCGCGTTCGAACTTCTAAAAAATCCGTTCGAATGGAAATTCACATATTATTTACCCAGTCCTTTAGCTTCATTTTCACTCGGATTGAAGTTTGAGAGAGAGAGACAACGTGGCAGAAGGTTTTGAAAGAGTGTTGTGGAGAGAGAGAGCTTGAAAGAAGTGAGAGAGAAGAGATTATTAAGAGAGAAAATAGGTGCACAAGAGGTAATATGTTTTTCTTTGTTTTTTTTTCATTCTGATTTTCGTTTATACTTATCTTGATATTTGTTGCCTTTATTCTTGAGATAGAACAGAGGTTTAATGTGTTTTATGCATATATAGGTATTGTGGATTGATATTTTTATTGGATTGCAATAATTAGAGGTAAGTTTTTATAGTTTTCTAAGTTATTTAATAATCATATTTAGGGATAATCATATAGTTTTCAATGTATTGTATTGAAATATGCCATCATGTATGTGAAAATTGGATTTTGTGGTTCTTTTTTTTGCTCTGTTTCATGACTGGTTTCTGACTTGGTCCCATTCAAACACTCTGAATCCCATTCGAATTGAATTTACCCAGTTCGAACAGAATCTTACTCGAATAGAATTCGGTTCGAACATTTGGCTAATTTGTTCAATTAGAATCAAACCTTTTAAGTACCCTAATTAAAGTGATTAATATTTAAAATATACTTATAAAATATTTATTTAAAGAATTATAATGTATAATTAAAAATATTTAAGCATTAATACTTAAAATATACTTGTAAAATATTTAATTAAAAAATTATAATGTATAATTAAAAATATTTAAGCATTAATACTTAAAATATACTTATAAAATATTTATTTAAAAAATTATAATGTATAATTAAAAATATTTAAGCATTAAGACTTAAAATATACTTATAAAATATTTATTTAAAAATTTATAATGAATAATTAAAAATATTTAAGCACTCTAATTAAAATGATTAATACTTCAAAATATACTTATAAAATATTTAAGTAAATAATTATAGGGTCGACTTAAAAATCTTTAAGGTCCGATCATGTATACTTGTAATGTAATTAAAATGTATTTGTGATTTGGAATGTGATTATAATAATTGTAATGTTTACTACTAAACTATTGGATTTGCTAGTTATTTTACATGCACTTAAACCTTAGATTCGTTCAAGAGTTGCGGCCAAATATTCTCTTAAAGAATGTTTGGGTACAACTTTTGAATTGTCCAAAGTAGACAGTTTGGGATTCTATCATCTATATGACATATATATTCAGTTAAAACTCATGTGTTAGTCAATTAAAATTTTGGTTTAACATTTTCTTACATTCTTCGAGTATGTAGTTCGTAAGTTTCTTGGCCTATGAATAGGGTCGATGACTTATCGTGACTAGCATACTTGGAGAATTGTAGGGAAATGCTGCCGAAATTTTTACAATTATACAAGTTTTGGACTAACTATATATGCGATATAGATGATAGTCACTCGAATGGGATAGGACCAACTACCTTAAAAATAGATGGTAATTAAACATGTGTATTGTAATAGTTTCTTGATAGTGTTTATCCCCTGAATTGGGTTTTTTATAGATGGATAAGAGTTGGATGTTGTTGGGAGATAGACTTGGTCGAGACTATAAGCAGTATGCATAAGTGGTGAAGTCTTTCTTAGAATTTGCTTGTGGGAGTGTTGACAGTCGAGGATTTATAAGATGCCCATGCAAGAAGTGCAAAAACCTTAGTTCATATAATATGATTGTAGTGGAGGATCATTTATTCGTAAATGGAATTGATCCTAAATACTCACATTGGGTTTTACATGGCGAACCATTTCCTAAAAGAGTTAGATTTGGAAGTCAGTTCAAACAGATGGACGAATGTAATGAGATCGACATGGAGGACATAAATGTTGATGTTTCTGATTATAGTTATGATAATGAAGAAGATATGACTGAGATGTTAGGGGATCTTGGAGTAGGCATATTTGGTGCCAGGGATAGAGAAGGAACATCTACACAATCATTTGAGGGAAATGAAGACTTTGGATCGCTGTGGGAGGATGCACAACGAGAATTGTACGAAGGGTGCACCTGTCATAGCAAGTTGTCCTTCACTGTCAGGCTGCTCCATATTAAATCTATTTGTCGTATTTTTGCAAAGGCCATCAATGTGCTGCTTGAATTATTTAAAGAGGCTCTCCCACAAGATAATGTAGTACCTTGAAATTTTTATGAAGCGAAGAAATTGAAGCAAGGGTTAGGATTTGATTATAATATCATCCACGCATGTAAGAATTATTGTGTTCTCTTCTGGAAGCAATATGAAGAATTTGATTCATGTCCAGTGTGTCATGAGTCAAGATGGACATCAGATAAGCGTAATTTACCCCATAAAGTACTAAGACATTTTCCATTGATTCCTCAACTTCAAAAATTGTTTACTTCTCGGATGACTATGACAGATATGACTTGACATCACACAGAAAGAGTTCAAAATAATCAATTCCTCATGCATCCTACAGATTCATTACAATGGAAGAAATTTGATGATGAGTATCCATGGTTTGCCAGAGAGCCATGCAATGTACATCTTGGTTTAGTAACTGATGACTTTAATCCATTTGGCAACATGAGCACTTCTCATAGCACCTGGCCTGTCACATTAATGCCTTATAATTTGCCACCATGGAAGTGTATGAAGGATCCTTATTTTATGATGACTCTATTGATCCCACGGCCAAGGTCACCAGGAAATGAGATAGATGCATATTTGCAACCAATGATGGTAGAGTTGAAAGAGTTGTGGGAACAAGGTGTCAATACATATGATGCGGCCTTGTCGCGTGAATTCAAAATGCATGCTACAGTAATTTGGACAATAAATGATTTCCCAGCATATGGGAACTTGTCTGGGTGGAGCACGAAAGGAAAAATGGCTTGTCCTATTTGTAACAAAGATACACAGTCTCAGTGATTAACGAATGGCTGAAAATTATGTTTCATGGAACACCGTCGATATCTACCTCATGATCATAGATGGCGTTCAAATAAAGCAATGTTTGATAGAAGGGTTGAGCATAGGTCATCACTGCCAGAGTATTTTGGTGGTGATATTCTCAGGCAATTGGAAGATGTTCCAGACAACAGATTTGGGACGGATGCAAGATGTCAAAGGAGGAAACAACAAGCAATGGAATTGAATTGGACAAAAAAAGTTTTTTTTAGTTGCCATACTGGTCTACCTTGACACTGCATCACAATCTAGATGTTATGCACATTGAAAAAAATATATGTGAGAATATTTTGGGCACCCTGATGTCAATACAAGGGAAGACAAAAGATACAGTCAACTCTCGTAAAGATTTGAAAGAGTTGGGAATAAGATCGGAGTTGCATTTGCAAGATACTGGGTCGTCAGCTTATATGCCCCTTGGATGGTATACACTTTCAAGTGATGAGATAAAGAAATTATGTGACTGGTTCATGACAATCAAATTACCCAATGGTTATGCTTTGAACATGTTAAGATGTGTCTGAACTCATGATTGGAAGATAATTGGTCTCAAAAGTCATGACTACCATATATTTATGCAGGGATTGTTGCCAGTTGGTGTGAGCAGAGAGCTTACTCGAGATGTTCGTACAGCTCTCATAGAATTAGGATGTTTGGTGCATGGATATAGATTTCACACAGTAGACAGATCGAACGATATAGGAAAACTTAAAATTGTGGGGTCGTAGTCGAAGGAAGCCATGGGGATGATAATATCGATTTTTACGGAATTGTGGAAGATATCATAGCATTAAAGTATGTGGGAGGATATATGGTCTGGTTATTTAAATGTAATTGGTGGGATGTCTCAAATCCTAGGTTGGGAGTGCGTAAGGATGAATATATTGTAAGTGTCAATACATCTCGCAAATGGTATGAGGACGATCCTTTCGTTCTCGCATGCCAAACAAATCAAGTTTTTTATTTAGATGATTCAGAGTACGGAAATCCATGGCAGGTAGTTGAGAAGTTTGAACCAAGAAATGTATATGATTATATTCCAGAGGCAGACAAACCATATGAAAGAGTTGATAGTCCTGACCATGAACAAGCATATCAAGAAAATGAATCAGGCATCAATCTATTTGTTGATCTAAGCCAATATGACATGGTCCCATTGCGCAGAGAAGATGTTCAACCCAAAGTAATTGAAGGTGACATGTTGAAAGAACATGAATCAACTGAAGTGTCTACTGAGGATGAGAGCGACTGATCCAACAAAACTGATACTGAATGATTTTTAAACAGATATTTGGGTAGGTATAATTCTTATAAAAATATGAAATGTATCTTGTTCGAATAATAATTAATTATAATTTCAAACAGATATGCCTTAACGCAAAAGAACAGGTGAGCCATCCCCACCACTTACTAACTCCCCGTGTGGTTCACCGCCAACAATGGTGGGCCAACATCACCAGAACTAGAGCAAGGTATTTTATCACTGTATATCTTTCAAATAAAATAATTTAATTAAAATATATGCTTTAATTATTGTATATATAGCTGTTGTAAACCAACGCCAAGTTAAAGGCATTACGAGAGATGTCTGCATAGAGAAAGTAAGGAAAGTGGGTAAAATTAAAGTTGATATACCTGATGATCACACCGGCGGCTCTAGGGATTTGGCAGTTTGGCTTGTTTCTTACGTTGGTACACTTACTCGCACGTATGCATTAATGGCTACATCCTCATGGGCTAAAGTTCCCTAAGATGTGAAAGACCACATCAAAAATTGTTGCCTGGTAATAAGTTGCTTTGTATAACATTTTTATTTAAATAACTTTTGGAATTATACTAATTGTTTATAATTTTTTGAAGGACGAGTTTGAACTAAATTTTGGCCAGCCAGAGGATCGACTAACAATTGAGGAACTGATGTCGAATGTATTCCGGAGGTACAAAGGTCAATGCCATGCACGCTATTAGAAGTTCAGTACTATGACAAAGGCCTGTCAAAATCCATTCCAAGCAATGCCACCAAATGAATGGGTGAAGGTTTGTGATCTGTTTGAAGATCCTGCTTATCAGGTAATTTCACTGCTATCTTTTTTTTAATAATATATGATAGATGTATTAAACATAAAATTATAATACTTTTTTTTAGCAATGGAGTACAGTGAATAAAGCAAATAGATCAAATTTAACGATACACCATCGTGCGGGTTCTCGATCTTTTCATCGCTTGTAAAAAAAAAATGGTTAGTTATTTTATTCCCCATTAAATATTAATATATACACTTTTATGGTTTAAATTCTGATATTGATTTTCATTTTGCAGTAAGAAGAAAGTTCTGCTGACTATGATCTTACCCAATTGTATGCTTAAGCACATAAAAATTGTGATGGTGTTTGGAGCAATCCTGAGGCAGAAACAAATTATGTAAGTTCAAGTTTATTTAATTCCATTGTCTAAAGATATTTTTATTACCTATATTAATTTTAATGTTTTTTTTTGTAGGACAAGATGATATCTATTTAAGAAATTGCTGCGGATCCATATGATCAATCATTTGTCAATAATGCTCATATTTTTTCTCAAGTTCTTGGATCATGTTATGGATATTTGAGGGGCTTAGGATGTTGCATGAAGCCATCCTCAGCATTGTCATCCTCTTCTAAAGCCCGATCGAATTACGACAAGACTAAACAATTAGAAGAAGCTGCACTTGAGATAGAACGATTGAGATCGAAGGAAAAAAAGTTGCTGACCCGATTAGATCAAGCAGCAGATTTAGAGGCAAGATTAGAAGAGAGGCTACAATTAAATAACCAAAAAATGTTTGAACAATTCCAGTCAATGATGTCCCAAAACTCTATACCACCATTACCACCACAATCATAATTCATTTAATTTTTTTTAATTGCCTTTATTTATGATGTTCGTAAATATTTGAACAATTGATGTATATATGATTACAATTTGTATAATATTAGTATGTTCTTTTTAATTAAATTTCATTTTGTTTGACTAATACCGTTCGAACTTTAAATAACCTGTTCGAATAGTAAATTACCATTTATGTATACATTCGAACAAAAATAGATCCATTCGAACAAAAAAACCTATTTGAACGTATCAGGAAATACATTCCGTACATTCATTTGAACAATTAAATACTTATTCAAATAACATTACTTTTCAAAACTCCGTTCGAACAGAACATTTCGAAAAATAGATTGTCTGTTCGAACGGTTAATATTTTTCTTCAAACTAAAGTCACTTAAAAATGTGTTGGTTCGAACGGACTTGGTCAAATATGGTTATTGGTCCGAATTAACATTTCATGTTGTTTGAACAAAATTTTAAGTTCGAACAGAAATTTTTTCATTCGAACTTGATTATGAGACGACATTTTTTTGTCTAAAAAAAAAATTCCACTTGAATGGTTTCGATTGGTTCAGCCCAATTTCATCCCTAAAAGTACTTTTTGGAGACGAAAATCAATTTTGTCTCCAAAAATTTTCTGAGACGGTGTTTCTGAGACAAAATAGAGACAAAAATTTTCCGTTTCCATAAACTTCTAGGGACAAAATTTGGATTTTTGGTGTGATACCCCGTTTTTACGTGTATTTTCACAGAAGGGTTGTTTTTAATTTAATTAATATATTAGTTTATTTATTTTAAATTAATTTGTTTTAATTGGTTTTTAATTTATTTGATGTTGTGTTTAATTTATTTTAGTCGTTTTACGGTTTTTAATATCGTTTTCGGCGGATCTGTTTTGGTTTCCGGAGTGAGGACTGGACCTTTTTTCTTTTCCCTTATCTTTTCTTTTCTTTTCTTTTCTTTCTTTCTCTTTTTTTCTTTTTCTTTATTTTTCCTTCTTTTTCTTCATTTTCTTTTTCTTTCTTCTTCCTCCTCTCCCGCGTACGCACAGTAGCCCCTTTTTCTCCTTTCGTTGCCGCCTGTTTGTCAGCCCAGTTCTCCACCGTCCGGCCACCCTTTAGTGCACCGCCACCACCATTCTCTTCCCCTTACACCAGAGATCATCCCCACCAATTTTTAGAGCCATCGGACCAGCCGTTAGCCTTCGAGAGCCGCCGGAAGTCGCTGCACCTGCTCTGTTTTTGCCCCTGTCGCCGATTGCTTTCGCAGCCCAAAACCGCCGCTCGCCGGTGGCGTGGCCTACACCACCCACCCAGTTTTCTTCCCCTCTCACCGGTGAACATCCCCACCAAGTTTCACCTCCATCCGAGCCACCGTTAGCCACCACGAGCTCCTCCAAGCCATACGGTTTTTCACCGATTCCGGCGCCGTCGCACCACCTCCGGCCACCATCTTTTCACAGCTTCTTCCCCTACCTCTTGCCGACCTAAACCATCCATTTCCGGCCTCGATCCGTTGCCGGAGCAGCTCACACGAGCTCAACTCCGTTCAGCCCCTTTTTAGCCTTCGACCGCCATTTCCACCAACACCCATGGCCAAAACTCATTTCCCTTAGCTTCATAAATATCTCAAGGCCATTCCCTATCAATCCCGAGCCTTGGTTTATCCCCGTTCAGAAATGGGTATTTTACAACCCACGGTCACAGTGTAAATTACACTGTTACGTTGCTTTCCTTCCGCTGTTTTCAACGCCGCGTGTTTTCTAAAAATACCATATAGCGCTGTAAGTATTTTCCAAACTCTACTTTTAGATTTAAATATATTTTGCTCTTTAAATAATTAATTGTTGTTGGTTGGCTGATTTCGGACTGAGTCCGAAGAGTTCGGGGGTCGGATGGATTGAGGACAGAGTGCTTGGTTTTGCTTGTTTGTGTTTGCTTGATTATTTGTGCTATGGGGCATGAGTTGCATATTGTGTTTATGTGCATACTGTTTTAATCGGGAAAATCCCGTTTTATTGGCGTAAATGGTTTTTGGGTGCGTGTGTCTCACGAGCCCAAGCCGGGATGAGTTATTATCTCGGTGGAGCTCCTCTGGTCACTCGGGAGTGGATAAAACTGAGTGACATCCCCTGGGTTGTCGCAGGGCAACGACTGGATCGCACGATATGGTAACGCTATTGTGTCGACTCCGTGGTCCTTAGAGTGGCGGGGACTAGAGGATGGCCTGGCCAGGTACGCGCGATGCGCGAGTCTGGGCATCGCTCGTTTAGGTGTCACATGCGTAGTCGTTACTTGCGGTGTGGCACAGAGGCAGGGTATGCGGGTGATCCCTAGGGGAGATCATGGTGCATGCATAATCAGATTGTTTTTATGGTTTTCGGATGTGGGCCATTTTCTGGGAAAATGGTGATGCTTGGTTTCCGAGGCTTTTGATCTATTTTTTGGGAAAATGGTGGTTTGGGCCATTATCTGGGATAATGGCGAGACTTGGTTTTAAGGATATGTTTTTGTGGGCCAAATGAGTTTTTGGCGTGTGTGGAAAAATATGATTTTATGGGTTTTGTGCGTTGGCATCACTTCATGCATATTGTTTGAGTTCTATATGTTTTTATCTGGTGGTGTTTGGATTTTACTTACCTACGGCACCATTTTTGGTTCCGCAGATTTTGGTGCAGAGATCGAGGTTGAGGAGGAGGAGGCTGAGCCCGAAGACGCGGCTCCGCCGGGGTGCTGAAGTTTATGCTTTGTATTTAGTTTAAAATTATGTTTGTGTCCTGTAATATTTATTTATGTACGTTTTAAACAACTTGTATTATATTAAGAAAAAATTCTGGTACTTAGTTATTGACTTACTTTTCGCTGCGTATTTCTCGTGCACATTCGTCGCTTTTTCACACACTTGGCACACGTTGATAGGATGATGACCCGTGATGTCATCATCCGGACGTCTTGATTTTCCCGTGATCGTGCGTGAGGATTTGGGGGCGTCACATTTGGAGACAAAATTTTTTGTCTCAAAAAGCCAATTCTCTTGTAGTGTATAGTACTTCTATATTCCAAGTGTAAGACTCGACTTGAATGCGTCACTTTAGAATGACAACTTTAGACCCCAACATCTTAAATTACAACTTTGAAGGTGTCCTAATTTTTTTCAAAACTCTCATTTTGGACATGAGGTACAGACCAGATAAATCCACTAGAGCCCAACATCTAGCAATGTCCATCCCAAGTCCAAGACTAACATAAGTGGACAACTTGTAAGCTTCCAAGTTATTGAGCTTCTAGCCTATAAACAAGTCCTTGAACTTCTAGGAATAAAGGCGCGTGAATACACACAAAATCTCTTAACTCTATCTACAAACTTTGGCAAAACAACTTTGAATTAATATAAATAATATAGTTATTATAAATATATATCTATACAATAATTTATAATATTCATGCCGACTCAAATGATATGCATCATATCATCGTGCTAACAACATGATTCTCTCTTATATTTTTAAATACTTATGAATGGTTAGTATAAAGTTTAATATAGTATCTACCAAATAATAAATTTGAAGTTGTACAAGTTTATATAGGAGTTTGACTTGTATCATAAGTCGAGCCTAGATTTTTGTCAAAACTTATGTTTTTCTTAAAAGAACAAAAATCAAGTCAAGTTGATGAGTTACAACCTTACTTACAAATCTTGGGTCTTTGAGGCTGTCTAAATAATGTGGAAGTCTTGGGATTCCTCTCATGAGACTTGTTTAATCCATTACCTTGTTAAAATACACACAAATAAAAGTCTAAAAATATAAGAGCTATGAAGGCCAACAAAGCCATTGTTGAACAATAACAGGGGTTCTTCTCCTTTTACTGTTGATCGGATTGTAACATATCTATCATTGTGTATAGACATGCTCCCAACATTGAAGGAGAGAAGCAAACTGGGGTTGAAGTTGGGAATCTCGATAATATTCCTGGTTTTTGCAGCTTGGGTAAGTCTCCTTATTGGATTTTACACTCTTATAAATCTAGGGTGCCTTGAGGGATCTGGAATTGCCCATTTTAGAGTTGTGTATATAATAGTCACAGAGCCAGAAATGATCTGTCTTTGGGGTCGAACTTCTATTCCATTAATAATATTTTGAATATGATGTATATTGGTTTGTCAATACATAAAGGAAACCACAAGCATTCAAGTTGTTTCACTTTCACCCATGTTATGGTGGCATTAACAGATCATGAATAATTAAGTATGATTTTCTCTCTTCAAATGAGAAATTCATATTTCCTTTCAAAATTAAGATTTTAAAAAAGAAAAAGAAAACAATTGACTACACTAAGATATAATAGATATAAACTGTTCATTTTAGGAAAAATATAGTACATATTTTGACCTTTAGGAACTTTTTGAGTTAAAGATATCTACACAGCTCAACTCAAAAGCTCTTGAACTGATTTACAGATTTATTACTTTTTACAAATCTTTCGTACAAATCTTTCCAGATTTCAGCAGAAATTCATATATAACAGTAGAAGCAATTTGTCTTTAAAAGAGAATTGAGTAGCACAGATCCTGAATTTATCCATGATTAAAAAAAAAAGTTTGGAGGATGATCACAAACTTTTCCAGATTTCCTTCGGAGATATGAGCAATATCACAATTGACGTTGCATGGAATATATACATTTCTCTTTCATTATAAGGCAGATACAATATAACATATATCAAGCCAAGTTTATAAGATTTTGTTTTTCTTAATGTTAATATAAAAGTTGATAAATAATATCACATTCACTTAGTGCATAGGAAGAGTGAGATGTAGCCCTTATTCGTATTTAAAAAATCTATCTCATATTTTTCTCTCTGTCCACAATATTCTAATTGCTACAGTAATCTAATAAATAGACTTTGTACAAGCTGATGATCTTAAGGTTCTAGCTTAATTAATTGTCATATTCTTTCCTCTTTCACACGTCCACTAGAATTCTCAGGGAATTTATTTATTTATTTTTATTTTTTTCCCATACTCCGTTTACTCTGACAACGCATGAGATCATGATAACATGGAAAGATTATTTGTTTATTCTCTTGCATGCTTCGCGTATACGGCGGTCTCAAAGATTAATAGATTAGAATAAAATCTTAAATGTATTCCACACTGTTTTAATTCACACTTTTGCATAAAAGAATTGATTTCTTTTTTCTCCTAAACATGATTATCGTTTCTATTGTGCTCCACCACCCCCGCGGCCACTCACAGGGAGTGAAAAAATGCACCATTGCTTTACCCCCATCAAAGCAACTAGTAAACTTCAAATTAATACGATTTTTTTTTTAAATTCCTTTTTTTTTTTTTCTTGTAAATCTTCTTTCTTGAGATGACCTTTCACATCTATCTTCACTTGATAATTTTTAAGATGGACTTTCATATAAATATATATATATTTATATATATATATATATCTATGGATTAATCATTTTGATTTTTTCTCGCTCTTCACCAACCCAATTCATTAAGGGTGTTGGAGAAAAGAGAGAAAATGAGAAGAATAATAAAAGCAAAATCTAGGAACGAAAATGACAGAGGGGGCTAGCTAGTTTAAGCTTTTAACGGAATATAAGGTATGATGATAGGGACTTTCATCAATCATTAATTAATTTTCATTCAATTCCTTCCCAGTTCTTCAAATTTAGGATGTAATAAATTAGAAGTTGATAATTGAGATTCGAACTCAAAGGAAGAAAATGGACATTCCCATCTACCCATTACATTTTTTTCTTATAAAAACCTCAAAACATAGTTAAAAATCCCAAATAAGGTAATGAAGTGAATGTACCAAAGAAATCTCTATTTTCAATTCATTCCATTCTCTCCTCCCAAACAAGCTTTCTCCAATATTGGGAATCTCAGTGGCCCTCAACTTGCTTTCTTCAAAGCTTTTTCCATACGATTCATTTGATCATGGACACCGTGACCCCATCATTTTCTAGATAGCAATGGTCTAGTAGTTAATAATTAATTATGAACCATTGATCAGGGAATGATTTGACGAGTACTGTTCCTGTCTCAATTTTTCAAGGCTGTCCCCTGGTCAAATTCATTTATCATCATCACTCTGAACCCACCATATGTAGGGATCAATAAAAGTTGCGAACTATGACATATCAAATTGGTTCTAGAAATAGTTTTTTTCTTTCAAATTAATCTTGAAAAACTGTCTTGTGTCGCATAATTCAATCTTAATGATTAGTTAAACAATAGCGTTTTTAATTGTTTTCTTGAGTTGATTAAACTAGAGATATTATATATTCATGTTTTACAGATCGAGTGTAAAAATCTCGAAATGTTCTTAGAATTTTGCATATGATATTTGGCATAATGTCAGGGGTGAGAACGTACCATTGATTCAAAATTATAAGCTTGTAGAATCTCAAATCACAATTATGATTTGGTTGACAACATGTTTCAGCATGATGGTAATGATCTATCTTATAGCTAGTCAATCGATCTTTGTTTGAAAAAGTCGTGCATGCAGGTTGTTTTCTAAAAGAAATGAGTAGAAAAATGGCAAGGCAGAGACTAATTTTTCTTTTGTTGAATTCCAATCGAAACCTTCCTCAAACATAGCGAGAAGAGGCAGATTCAATTAGACCTTTTTTGTAAGTCTAATTGAAAGTTGGGCTATGTTAGTAAAATTAAAATTCATTTTTAATGAGGTAGGACGGTTCCATTGATTGATTTCAGATATCTTGAATATGGGGTCGCTAACCTTGACTTCAATGCATGTAGCAAGAAGTGGCGGTCTTTCCACGTCAACTTTACCGCACAAAACAACACGCAAACCACTCTCTCCCTTCCCCTATGGCTACAATCTCTTTTAAACATCAGTCTCACTTGTTTTTCCTTAATTTGAGTGCCTAAACCGATTTACACTTCACATGGCTGGCCCCAACAAGTTTTCTGTGTTGGAAATCTCTCAAGTGTGAAATATCATTTGAACTTATAGCCACCCACCCATCCACCAAAAGTCTCTGGCAGCAAATATTGACCAAAGCTGCTGCACCGAAAGAAGCCTCCTCTTGGTCAAGAAGTGTGGGTGTTTTGTCACCCATGGCTTCTCCTATAAAAGGAGGTCATTTGCTAGAGATTAAAATCATCTTCACTGTGGTGAGCGATCAAGCAGAGGGTTGAGGGCAAAATTTAGGTTATGGGGAAACTCAGAACAAAGGGTCATTTTGAGAGATAGAGAGTTGTTTATGAGTGTTTGTAATTTTGTACAAATATATTGAAAATACTGAGTTTCTACTTCAGTAGACGTAGGCAAGTTGTCGAACCACTTAAATATTGTCTCTCTATCATTTTGTGTGATTTTTTGACATGCCAGAGGTGCAACAATTGGTATCAGAACTTTTGTTTCGTGCTGTCTAGAAAAATAAAGTTGATAAAAATCAACTTTTGACCGCACAATAATGTTCCTCGCATCAAGACGAATCTGTTGTCGCAAACGGCATAAAAAACGGATGCCGGAGGAGCCCATACGCGCCCTAGAAGTTGGAGAGTGCATAAACGCGCCTCAATCGCACCAGAGGAAGAAGACGAGTCGGTGACACGCTCCCACGTGCCCCACTCGCGGCAGGAGGAAGAAGACGCGTGAGGGACAAGCTTCTACGCGCCCTCACGTGCACCAGGGGATGAATACGCGTGAGAGGCACGCGCCTCCACGCTCCCTAAGAGGACTCGGCACATGTCATACACGCACCACAGGCGCCACAGACGCCCTGCTGCAGCGCGTGTATGCCACACGGCAGATGACCCGGACCGTCCATTTTTCAGATCTCTGTTGGGCTAGATCCATGCCATTCGGAGTCTGATTTCAACGATCAAATAGTGTTTTCCAACTATTTGGATCATTCCAGACTCATCTGTACGGTGGGAATGTTGAGATTCACTATCGGTACTTTTGATCTAAACTATCCATAAGTTACAGATCATTTTGGGCTAGATCTAAGCCATTCGGGATCCAATTGTAATGATCAAATAGTGCTGACAAACTATTGGGATTATTCTGGACTTATCCATACGGTGGGAATGTTGAGATTCGTCATCGGTACTTTCGATCTGAACAGTCCATAGTTGCAGATCATTTTGGGCTAGATCTACACCAGTTGGAGTTCAATTACGATGATCAAATAGTGCTGACAAACTATTTAGATCATTCCGGACTCATCCGTACAGTGGGAATGTTGAGATTCGCCATCGGAACTTTTGATCTAAACCGTCCATAGTTGCAGATCATTTTGGGCTAGATCTACGCCAGTTGGAGTTCAATTGCGATGATCAAATAGTGCTGACAAACTATTTGGATCATTTCAGACTCATCGGTACGGTGGGAATGTTGAGATTCGCCATCGGTACCTTTGATCTGAACAGTTCAGAGTTGCAGATCATTTTGGGCTTGATCTAAGCCAGTTGGAGTTTGATTGCGATGACCAAATAGTCCTGACAAACTGTTTGGATCATTCTGGACTCATCCATACTGTGGGAATGTTGGGATTCGTTATCGGTACTTTCGATCTGAACCGTCCATAGTTGTAGATCATTTTGGGCTAGATCTACGCCAGTTGGAGTTCAATTGCGATGATCAAATAGTGCTGACAAACTATTTAGATCATTCTGGACTCATCCGTACGGTGTGAATGTTGAGATTCGCCATCACTACTTTCGATCTGAATCGTCCATAGTTGTAGATCATTTTGGGCTAGATCTACACCAGTTTGAGTTCAATTGCGATGATCAAATAGTGCTGACAAATTATTTGGATCATTCTGGACTTATCCGTACTGTGGGAATGTTGAGATTCACCATCGGTACTTTCGATCTGAACTGTCTATAGTTGCAGATCATTTTGGGTTAGATCTACGCCAGTTAGAGTTCAATTGCGATAATCAAATAGTGCTGACAAACTATTTGGATCATTTTGAACTCATCCGTATGGTGGGAATGTTGAGATTCACCATCTGTACTTTCGATCTGAACCGTCTATAGTTGTAGATCATTTTGAGCTAGATCTACGCCAGTTGGAATTCAATTGCGATGATCAAATAGTGCTGACAAACTATTTGGATTTTTCCGGACTCATCGGTACGGTGGGAATGTTGAGATTCACCATCGATACCTTCGATCTGAACTGTTCAGAGTTGTAGATCATTTTGGGCTTGATCTACGCCAGTTGGAGTTCAATTGCGATGATCAAATAGTG